>NC_029785.2:136817141-136824232 GCF_000816755.2 Arachis ipaensis | reverse complement strand
AATAAATAATAACTTATTTCTTTTATATTTATGATGGTGCTATACCAACACGACTAAAAATCTTGGGATTGTAGAAGGACATTAATATTTGAATAATTTGTTTTAATTTTTTTTTTCTTTATCACTTTAAAAAAAATATGCTCCAATTTTATTACTGACAGATAAGAACAATATACCATGGTGATTTTGTTGAAAAATACCATAGAATTTTTCTTTATATATTTAATTGCATAGTTGCTACGAGATTTATTCTTTTATCATACAATATTTTGTAATATTTTGCAATATTTTATAAAAATCTTGCTATCGTAGAAGGACGTTAAAATTTGAAGTGATTTGTTTTAATTTAATCTTTTTTTAATTTTAAAATAAATATGCTCCAATTTTATTACTGACACATAAAGGACAATATACCATGGTGATTTTCTTGCAAAGTATCATATAATTTTCCTTTATATATTTTTTTGGTGACTATTTTCCTTTATATATTTAATTGCATAGTTGCTACGAGATTTATTCTTTTATCATACAATATGGTTATTCTCATGCGTCATTACATTACTGTTTTACTCAATTTTTTCGTAATGTTTAAAATAAAAATGTGGGCATCTCAATGTCGCAATTGTAACGTCAAATAAAATTAAAAAGAATAAAAGTAACAAATAAACATATAAATGCAAGGTGCCGGTGGCAAAGTAAACTGCAGAAATTGAAATAAACAAGAAATTAAAAAGAAGATGAAGGAAGAAATATGAACGTAAAAGAGAAAAAGACGTAAAAGTAGAAAAATTTTATTAATAAAAATTGGGAAAAAAGCAAAGTACAAGTGTTTGAGTTTAGAGGAATTACTTAAGATTTCCAATTTTACTCTGTGATGCCAAGGGGCTGAGAGCGTTTTTGGGTTTCTAAGTGTTTTCCAAGAAGAACTGAACTGATTACAATATTTTCCTAAAGCTTTATTTATAGACTAGCCTAATGTCAGCTGACAGTTACTCTTTGTACACCATTTGCGAAAATTTTGAATTGCACTCGTAATTGTTCCCGCACTTGTTTCCTTGACGACTGTCCTGTACCCTATTTTGACGCTCCATGTTTATAACTGCTCCTGCATATAACACGTCCTATAATTCAGGCTTAATTCAAATTTTGAATAAAAACGGCTTCTTTGCTAGTGAATTAGAAGCTTCCCCTAATATATTGAATCTGGCTTCATAAGTTAATAATAATATTATCTTATATTTATTTATTTAAAACAAATTATTTTTTTTCTAAGTGATAATAATTTTTTGCCTAACAAGATGCCCTCCAAGATTTCTCACTTGAAGATATGCAATGATTGAAAGTGAGAAAATTTATTTATTTATTGACATTTTTCTTATTTTTGATATTGAGAGTCAATTGACATTTTAGGCACATCCGCTTGACAGATTAAATGCCTACTAGTAATAGACTTAACAGAATTTCTAAGTCTATAAAATTTTTACATTAATAGTTAAACTGTAAATGGGGTCTATTCTTTTGTATGAAATTTTTAAGTGTGTCAAATGATATCTGTTCTAATTTCGGCACATTAAATGTGTATCAATTGACCTTTGTTTTGACCTTTAATATTTCAATTAAGAGTTTTTTGACACACACTTTCATTGTTTTAATTGACACAATTTTCCTAACTTCAGAAGTAACATAATCTTAACTTCGTGAAGTCGTTTCTTTCATATGTTAAACTCTAGGTGTCAATTAAATTTGATAAAATTTCTAATCCTATAAAATTTCCACACTAACATTCTAATAATTTTGACTCCAAGCGCTAATAGACTCAACAGAATTTCTAAGTCAATTAGACTTTTGTATTTATGAAGTACATACCCAAATGTCAATGAGAGATTATTTTTGTCCAAAATTTTAAACTTGATGCATCTTTTTTTTTTTTTAAATAAAATCATAACAAGGTAAATAAAAGTTAGAACCAAAAGACAAGAAAGAAATAAAAATTTAAAAGATAAGAAAAATGAAAAAAAAAAGAAGGCAAAGACAATTAGGATGAATAAAAAAGAAAAAGAGACAGAGAAACAGAGCAAGAAGAGAGAAAAGAAAAAGTAAAGATCAGAATGAGAGAGAAAAAAAAATGAAAACCAATAAAAAACAAAGAAGACGAGATCATTTTTTTATCATATTTTTTTTGTTTATCAAAATTAAACCCTTATTTGCATACAAGTCATTTATCTTATACTTTAGAAATTTCTTTTCGATTATCCTCTATATGGCTTATTTAATGAGATGTTTGATGAATATTCAATCTCTCTTTTATCATCTCTTTATACCTTGCTTCTTTCTCAACTTTTAACTGTTACATTTGTCTAACATATTCAGTAAGTTGAGTCATGTCATGATAGTGTTGATTTACAAGTTTCTTTCTAATTCCAAATTCTAATCCATTTATGGCAATTTTGACAATTTCAGAGTCTGGAACTGAAGTACAGCATCTATTTCTCATGTTTTTGAATTTAGCAAAATACTTATCAATTGATTCTCCGACATTGCGTTTGATAAAGAATAAATCATTTAAACTAATTCTTAATTCACTACGAAAAAATTGTTTATGAAAATCTTTTTCTAATTGCCTCCAAGAGTGAATTGAATTTGGTTTTAGATTAGAAAACCATATAAAGGCATTTCTTGTCAATGAGGAGGGAAAGAATTTCATCTTTAAATACTCATTTGATGCCACTTCATTGATTTTGACAGTATAGCGAGCAATGTGCTCTACTGACGATTCTTCATCTTCCCCAAAAAATATAGTTAATGACTTAGGAAACTTCTATCCCTCAGGTAATTCAGTTTGTTGGATAAATTTAGGAAAAAGAGACATAAACTGAGGTTGATTTGTACATCCAACACTAAATCCCAATCTTTTTAGAATTTGTTCAATCACTTGATTGACATCTTACCCCCCAATATTATTTTGCCCAAGTCTTTCCAACATATTATCAGCATTTTGACCATGTATAGATATATGAACATTATAATTAGGAATTGCTCCATCATTTTGGTTGACATCATTGAATCCTAAACCATAGTTGTCATTTTCTTTTGAATTTACCACAGTAGCAATTCTATTAACTTGCCTATTTAACTGTTCAATTCTAGTATTTGTGTTTTTTAAGAAAAGACTCAAAACCGTCACCATTTGATGAGTTAACATGTTTACTAGATCAGGTAGCTTTCACCCATCTGTTGCCTAATGTTTGCTAAAAATTCGACAGTTTGACTAGATTGATTAACAAGCATTGCTCCTGACCTGTCAGAAAATACAGGTCTAGAATTTTCTACCCTAATGGTGGATGTAGTAGAATTAGATGCACTGTTATTTCCTGCATTAATAGCATGTGAAAAATTTTGTTGTGACATGTGTGAGTCTGACACCCCAGAAACAGGTAGATTTGACATGCCATCTGGATTTTGATAAATAGGATTTTGAAAAGTTGAGTAGAGGCACAGGCAATCATTATGTCACCACGGAGGGACATACTCCGGTGGCAAGCCATATGGCGGCCACCCCATGGTATTTATGTGAGTTGCATTTAACCCTGTATGGGCATGACCAACGCCATCATGCCTCATTGACAGCAAGGTAGGCTCTGCGTTTGAAATCACAGGAGAATTTCCGGATTTATTTCCTCTAATCTCATCACTGAAAGTAGAAGAAGATGCTGCAGAAGTATTTGACATGTTACCTGACGCTGATTTCCTTGGCTCTGGACGCACGAACTTACCACTGCGCAACCACATGCAAATTTAAAAACTCCTGGTTTTTCTTTTGATAATTACAATCTATTGACAAGGTCCCACCGGGCGTGCCAATTTGTTTTACTCAAATTTTGTTAATGTTTAAAATAAAAATATGGGTATCTCAATGTCGCAATTGTAACGTTAAATAAAATTAAAAGGAATAAAAGTAATAAATAAACATATAAATGCAAGGTGCCGGTGGCAAAGTAAACTGTAGAAATTGAAAATTAAAAAGAAGATGAAGGAAGAAACATGAACGTAAAAGAGAAGAAGACGTAAAAGTAGAGAAATTTTATTAATAAAATCTGGGAAAAAAACAAAGTACAAGTGTTTGTGTTCAGAGGAATTACTTAAGATTCCCAATTTTTACTCTGTGATGTCAAGGGGTTGAGAGCGTTTTTGGGTTTTTAAGTGTTTTCCAAGAAGAACTGAACTGATTACAATGTTTTCCTAAAGCTCTATTTATAGACTAGCCTAAATTTTGAATTGCACTCGTAACTATTCCCGCACTTGTTTCCTACTGTCCTGTACCCTATTTTGTTTGACGCTCCTCCTGCATATAACACGTCCTATAATTCAGGTTTAATTCAAATTTTGAATAAAAACTGCTTCTTTACTAGTGAATTAGAAGCTTTCTCTAATATATTGAATCTGACTTCATAAGTTAATAATAATATTATCTTATATTTATTTACTTATCTAACTTGTAACTTGTAAGTACACTGTACACGACGGGAGTACCAACCTACCCCAGCGGCACCTACTTTGCAAATCATAACAAACAATGGGGATGCTATGAACTGAAGCAATCAAACTCAACTTCAATTCCCTCTTATTAACAAAAGTTTCATTCTTAATTTCTTATCCTTATTCTTATATATTACTTACTATAAGAAATACATGTATTGCAAGAAAAATACATTATACACTATGCACATATATTCCACTGCAAAACTTTATCATACACAGAAGTTCAGAAATTAATAATTAAAGCAGTGGAAATGGATCTACAATTGCAGGCAGTAGTTGAGTTGGTGGCTTCCACTTGATCATGGTGTAGGGTTATGCTCAACATGTTCCACATAACCTCTACATCTCTGTACCCACACATTTGTACATCATCTCTTAGCTTCAGCAACCCAACATCGCCGTTGTATTCAATCCCACCGCTGTGTCTCCCAACCCCTTCAAGAACATACCAATATGCTTAATTGTTTAATTCAAAATTAATAATGACAAGAGATTGTTAGAGATAGATAGAGGAGGAGCTAACTACCAGATTTGCGAAGCTTGATTCTTGTAGAGAGCGCACACCAAGTTCTTCTGATCTTATGCCACCAATCCATGTAGCGATGAGACAAAAGTGGTTAGGTAATTAATGTGCGAATGTCTTTATATATATGGTATGGTGGTGGTGGAGCAGAGAAGAGAGGCACCGATTAATAGTATATAGTATATGAAAACACGTTGTGCCAAGCGTCTTGCGGAGGTGCATTACACACTCCAGAATGTGTTAGTGTTACCAAGGAAGGGATTTGGCTTCCCTCTATTCCTATTATATATCCTACTTTAATTCCTTTCTTCCTAATTCATTCTTAGTATTATGGTAATGGTGGTGCCTAATAATAATATATTGGTTCGGCTGCTCTTGTCACATTCTATGAACCTCTTCAATAGTCCACGTTGCACGCCTACTCACATGACCATCCCACCTATTCAGCAGCCCACCTCTCTTTCATTTCAGGTTACCCCTTACTTTTACCATAAATAAAATTTAAAAAACGCTTTATTGACTTGTAAGTTAATTTGAGTACACAATTAGAATTAATTGTTTGTTTGGATTACAGTTTATAAATAGAAATTCGTGTAAAATTGAGATTGCAAATTTGATTTTAATGAAAAGTAAATTTATATTAAAGTAATTTATATTTGACAATGTTTATATCAAAATAGATCATAGTAAAATAAATGTTGTTTAAATTAATATTTTTAATATGTTTTTTAATATGTTATAATTTTTTATTATTATTATTTATAATTAATTTTTTTGTTTAATTTATTTTACTTAATAGAATTAATAAATTAAATTATAAAAATATATAATATCAAACAAATAATTAACAAAAAGCAAAAATAATAAATAATAGAAAAAAGTTCATATAAACAGAAAATAAGAATTTCATAAATAACATAATAATATGTATAAAAGATAAAATCGATAAAAGATAAATAAAGATTATAAACATAAGAGGAGTGCTACACATACAACTTAACAAAAAGCACGCTAGCCCATATACGATTTCCATAGCGTCTTTCGCGTTCTTCCTTCTTCTCCTCCTCTTTCTTCTTCTTCTCCTTCTTCTTCTTCTACTATTCTTCTTCTTCCTCCTCCATGAAAATGAGTTTCTTGTCAAATTTGTTCGATCTCATTCGTGCGTTTTCTCTTTACATTTTCATTCGTTGTTTTATTTGCGTTTATCATTGGTATTTTTGCTTTATTTTTTTTCTGAAATCAAGCTTTGAAATCGTGAAGATAATGGAACTTCAGAAATACACCCAAAAGATTACAAGAATACACCCAACCGATTACAGGAATTCAGCCAAACGATTATAGAAATACACCCAAAGGATTACAGAAATACACCCAAATGATTTAAAAAATACACCCAAAATTCGTTACCTTATGCATAATTTAGAACTCTTCCTCTTTCTCCTCCTCATCTTCTTCTTCTTCTTCATTTTCTTATTTCACATTCTCATAATTCTTTTTGGGAGAAAAAAATCAAACAAAGAAGAAAAAAATACATAATGTTGCAAAATCAAAAGAAGAATGAGGAGAAACACGACGATGAAGATGAAACACTTCAAAAACGAAGAAGAAGAAGCACAGAAAAAGAAGAAAAAGGAGAAGAAAAAGAAGAGGCATAGAAAAAAAAAAAAAAAAAAGAAATAAATGACTTATATGACTTGTATGGAAAAATACTTGTACATGAAGAATTTCTTTAAACATAATTTTAAATGTAAAATAATTTCTGGGTTTATGAATAAAAATTTTATCAAACAAAAACCGAAGCTTCCAAGAAATCTAAACTTAACACACGTGAGTAGCTCTACACAAATATCATCCAACTTGAATTAGTGAATGATTAACTCACTAACTAGTAAAATAGTAATAATTAATTTTCTTTTGAAACAAAACACACGGATTCTAGTTGACTTTATTGAACGTACACACACGTAGACTGGCAGGCCAAGATACCAGTTATTTAATTGTTAGAAAAGAAAAAAAAAAAAAACCCGCG
>NC_029785.2:136804290-136817075 GCF_000816755.2 Arachis ipaensis | reverse complement strand
CCCTTACCACTTCCCTCATTTTCGACCCGCCTCTTCCCAACAACCGCCACTCCTTACCTCCATTCACCACCGACCGCAAACCCTATCCTCCACCACTGCTCTGCCACGTCAACCCTTCGAAACACGGCCATTCCAACTTCCACTACTCACCACAGGTTTGATCTTTCTTTTTTTCGAGATCCGCACCAAATTAAACATTTCTGAAAATCTTGTGAAGCTAACTACTTCTACCTTTCGTTTAGGGTACAACTGTGGTGGCTAACATGTTTTGGTGATATTTGGTGGAGATGGTTTTCTAGACTTATCTCCTTTTACTTGCTCTCTCTCAATCTCGTTGCTGCACCTTCTGCCTATCCAGCTTCCTCTACTTCTTATGCCTGCGAGCACATTGATGCTTATTATTCCCCTGTCATGCATTTAAGAGGTGAATCACTCAAGAAGAAATTGAACAGCATCGTTGCCCCTCACCATTCCTTGTCCTATCAAGAGGTCCTTCCGCCTCTTAATTGTGTACGCCACTTCATTCAAAATCTGTAGATCTGAAATTATTACAATCTAATTTACAGGTGTGGGATGCCCTCAAGATTCTTGATGCTGCTGATATTGATAATCCAGAAGCTTCGTCGGGGATGTATGGACTTTGTAATTTCATTTAGTAATGTCTTTTGTTTATGATATCTAACTGATTTTTCATGTATGCTCTGTGCAGAGTGGAAATATACTCATTGAGAGTTGTCTCAAAACGATTGTCAGGAAAACCGCAGGGATGGAATAGTGAGTCAACTAAACAATTTGTTGGACTTTCCATGTAGGATGTTAGTTTCTCACCAATCTTATTTACCTATACATTTTTATCAGTTGCTTTTAGTGCTTTCTGTAGCATGCCTTGTTCTCTTTTGATGATACCATAGGGTAAATATGAGAAATGCTATTTGTACACCAAAATCAGTCACTAAAATCAGCCACCAATGTATTTGTGTATAAATACATATATGGTTTAATTTATTTTCAATGTGTATTTGTATTCTAGCATGTATTTTATACTGGTGGCTGACTTTGGTGGCTAATTTTGGTGTACGCGTAGCATAACCTGGTAAATATACATGCATTTTGATCAAGCACCCTTTATAGCTAGCAATTTTTGTGCTCGAGAAGATTATTTATTTATTGGTTGAGTGGTTAAGTGTTCGGGGAGAGAAAAGGGGGGGGGGGATCAATCCACTCATTGACATTAAGCTTTTACAGGGGAGCATCTATGGCCTCGTTCTTATGGGTTGATGGCAGGTCCTGCTTTGACTGATTTACACAATATTCGCCCTTCTGATGTCAATGGTAAGAAAATCCACTGCTCGATATTTTAGAAAATCAATATTGCCATTTCATTTTATATTACAAGTTTCTTGCAGTCAATTCATCAAGGGGAAATAAGTATTATGGTGAATGCATGACTAGCTCAAACAAATGTTTGAGTCCAGCAAACAAAGAAGCTGCATTGGACACTGAAACAGACAAGCAGAGGTGGGCACCGCCTGCAAGGGTAACCTTTTCTGTATTTTTTGAGCAAATTGTAGCTAATTTCTGATCCTGCAATGAATTGAAAAGAGATATGGCTTGGTAGTACAGTCATATCCGGTATGTCACTATACTTTGTCACTTCAGAATTATAGCACCTGAGCTTAGCCATTTTAGTTGGACACATTGGATTTCTATTAAAATTGTTCTAATTGATGTTCACGAGTAACTCGAATGGTACCTGGAGAGCTAATATCAGATGTTAAAGGATGATCATATAGGTATATGGTGGGAATTAAGTACTTAAATCAGTCTGTTTTCCAATTAGCTGTGAGCCTGTGATGTCAGTTCATATGGACATATTTATTCAAATTTTGTTTTGGATATACATCTGAAGTTAGACTAATTAACCTCAGGTTAGAGGGGATATCGCAAGGGCTTTAATGTACATGGCAGTCGCTTATGGGTTTCAGCAACCGGGGGGAAATCCAGGTCTTCGCCTCTCAGATACTCCAAATATTGGTAGGTTGGGCTATTGTTTTCAACTTTTCATTCAGCTGCAATGCTTAGATTGCTGACCAAAGTTTCCCAGCGGGAATGTATATGCTTTGCACGTTTCTCAAAATTTCAGTGTGCTTTATCTTGCTTGTGTATTTGGTTTTGTCAACCCAGGGTATTCATTTCATTAGATAGTGATTTTATCATCTCTTGTTTATCCGTGAGTGTAATAACAAACTTGGCATCTGATATGACAAGCAATACAATTCAATTTTCATTTCTCGAATTGTTTTTAGTTCTTTTATAATAAGTTAAAATAAAAGTAGTAACTTCTGAAAGAAAATATCTTCTCAATCTGTTTAACTATATCTTGTGCTGTCATTTTGTCAAATTGATGCTTAAGTATTTCAAGAAAGAAAATTGATGCTCTCTAGCTTTCATTACTTTTTTGGGCAAGGTAAATTTATGCTGTACCTTAAAGTTGAAAGGGAAGTAACAATTGTGTGTTTGGTGCAGAGAACAGGGAGATGGGGTTGCTTTCCACATTATTGAAGTGGAACGAAGTGGATCCCCCTTCGAGGGAAGAGAAGTTGAGAAATGAAAGAATATGCAAAATGTATCAGCATAATCGGAATCCCTTTGTAGATCATCCTGAGTATGCTAATCTTATATGGAAATGGAAGCCAGTTGTTTCAAGACCTATTCCATTCAGTGATAATGATAATAATGCTATCTCATCAAAGACGAGTTACCTAGTGTCTCCATCAACAAACTTATGCCTTACGCATCATAGTGTTTCCTCCTTTTCATTCTCATTTTTTGTTTCGTAAAAATAAAATGTGTGTATAGATATTTCCTAAAGGAATGTATATTATTCGCCTTTTTTGGAGGAAAACTTTGTCTTTCTCATGTAATTTATTGACTTTTTTTTTAATTAAACATACATTTATATTATCCCGGCCAACACATATATACAAATTACAATACGGGAAATTTTATGAATTTCTTAAATAATACACTTTTTTTTTTTTTTTTTTTTACCAAAGATATGAGACTCGAACTCGCAACTTTTTAATTGAGTATGGGGAGACTATGCCATTTGAGCTATTACTCATTGGCCTTAAGTAGTACACCTTGAACACTATGTTATAATATTACTACCTAACTAAATTAAATTGGATACTAATTTTAATATTCAGAGAACGCATAAAGATTATAAAAAAAAAAATATTTTTATTGATGTGATATTATCTAATTGAATATATGTGAAAAATTATTTTATAATTCATCAAAATTAAATTCAAAAAGTAAAACATAAAAAAAAAAAAAAGAGAGTATTTTCTTTCTCAGCGTTTAGGGTTTTTGCAAAGCTAAGTTTAAATCCCTAAAAACCCCAAAATCCCTCCTGGCCTCTGTTATCTGGGCTCGTCAACCTCGTCTCTCCACTAGGTTAGGGTTTTCTGCATCTCCAAGTGCTCCCCCGATCCCAATGGAGAACGATTCCGAGCAACAAATGGGTCGTTCACTGGTAAAGCAGCTAGCGTGCTGCAACAAAACCACCCGCGACAGGGCTCTCCGCGTTCTCCTCAAAACATGGCTCCCTTCCCTCTCCGACCACCTCTCCGACGACGACGCCAAGAAGCTTTGGAAGGGTCTCTTCTACTGCTTCTGGCACTCCGACAAGCCCCTCCCTCAGGCCGAACTCGCCAACCGCCTCTCCTCTCTCCTCCTCTCTCTCTCCTCCACCCCCTTCTCTCTCCAGTACCTCTCCACCTTCTTCCTCACCATGCGCCGCGAGTGGCCTTCCATTGACGCCCTCCGCCTCGACAAGTTCTACCTTCTCATCCGCAGGTTTATTTCTACTCTCTTCTCTCTCTTGAAAAAGAATTCCTGGGATTTGGAACTTGTTCGCCGGTACGCCGACGTTTTGGACAAGGGCACTTTCTCCGCCGAGGATAAGTTTCAGGGTAGTAATGGCGTTAATTACCATTTTGCCACTGTTTTTCTGGAGGAGCTTAGGCCGTTTCTGCCTGTTAGAGTTGAGGTTCTCGATATTCTGTTTGCACCGTTTTATTCTGTTATGGGGAGGGTGCCTGATAGGGTTTTGTTAGGGAAGATTAAGTCTGGCTTGTTTGATGTGTTGCTGAAGAATGGGAGGAGATTGTTGGAGGCAAGGAAGGCTGGCGAGGAGGTTGCTTCGGGGGACGATGTTGCGGTTCTTGGGACTGTGGGTTTGGTTATGGGGTTTTCTGGTAAGCTTTATGGTATTGGTTCAGATCCTGGGTGTTGTCAAGGGAATAGGAAGGTATTGTTTGGGCTTCATGAACAGTTTTTGAAGCTTGAGAAGGATGCTGCCGCCTCTGGATTTGAGTTCTCAATTCCGGATTCTGTTGATCAGGATGATGATGAGGAAGTGCCAATTTTGGTTCCCGTTTGTAATGGCATGGAGGTGGATGCTCTGGAGGCCAAGGCGGAGGGCGAGGACCTTGCTAATGGTAAGGTGTTGAAGAAGTGTAAGAAGGATAATAAGGTTGGTGGTGTTAAGAAAGCAAAGACGAAGAAGAAGGGTGGCAAAGCCGAGGATGACAGTGAAAATGTAGCTGATGAGAATGGTGGTGATTTGAATGGCAAACAGGTTGATGATGAGGGCACTCTACTGTTGAATGAGGCTGTGATGTCAAACCTCCAGAAGCAGTTTGAGAAGGTTGCTGCTGAAGAAGGTTTAGATGATGATGGTGTTGCAAGTGCCTGTGATAGTCCTCATTCTACATCTGCTGGAGCTATGTCTAAGAAGAGGAAGAGAACGAAAAATTTGAAAGGAAAGAAGTCCCAGGATTCTGAAATTGATGGTGGAGATGCTGATGATGACGCTGCTGTGGCAATGAATGGGGAGAAGAGCGCCAAGAAGGTAAGATTTTCCATGAAAAGTAACTTGGTGTGGAAGCCACACACTCCTTTACCTCCTCAGAGCCTGAGGTTGCCTCCTTCTGCTGCTCCCAGAGGAAGTGCACTCAAAAAGGGTGTGCCCCCAGGTCCTATCAGGGAGATGCTTCCTCCTACCAAGAAGCCAAAAGCGAAGAAGGCGAGGAGGGTCATTAAGGGTGTTGTCGGATCTGTCAAAAGACTGAAGAAATTAAGAACTCGTTCTGCATGATTTGCTTCGTATGGTTATACGACTTTGTTTTGACATGATTGTCTTCCTTTTTTTTTTTGTCATTATTATGAAATTCTTGGGAGTTTATTGTGATAATTGAGTTCTGCACCAAGTGAAAGCAAATTGACTTGGAGTTGAGGCCATGCCTTCAAGATTGCGATGTTGATTAATATGTAGTTCATCTACTTCTCACTATCATTGCTTGCTATGCTATGTTTGTTGTTCTAGTGAAATGATTTCAAGTGCTTGGCATTGATTCTTTTCCTTATGTTTTGTGGCTGAAAGACGTCACTTGGTCATACTAGAGGAGGATAAAAGCTTTATTGGTTTATTAATTTTCAAAATTTTTATGTTGTTTTCTTGTTCATCCTCTCAATTATCAAAGATAATTGAAATTATTGCGGATTCGGCATCAAAGCCACAAGAATTTTGTGAGAGCCATTTTGAAAGATGTGGATAATTAGAGGATTTGTATTATTTGTAAATTGCATGGGGGGCTTTGTGAAAGAGTCAATCAGCTGCGTCCCTGCTTGCCACTGTGTTATGTTTAAGGCTGATGAGAAATTGAGAATGATGGTTCTCTGATTTAAATTGTGTTGGTGTTATTTGAATGATACCCTGCTTCTGATGATTAACAGGGAGGTCGAAAGGGTCTGCGGAAAAGGTGAGTGCTGATTCCTCGGTGGTAATGAAATCAACCAGTTTACCTATGGCATGGTGTGTTAAGGTAAAGCGCATTTGGATTTGCAGTGCTCTGGTTCTTCCACTGGGTGAAATTATAAGATTAATCTGTGATAACTTTCTTCTGTTGAGGCAGTTTATTTTATAGGTGTTTTGAGTTTCTGTCTCTGTAAATAAAAGTAGCCCTCTCTTGTCGAAACATAAACATAAAAATTCAATTTTGGTGCTATAGATATTGTAGGAAGAGCTTACAATTATCATTTTCTTCTTTTATGTCGTGTTCATGGCCCATAGCTTTATAGTTACATTATTTTAAGGTTTTTCTTACATTTCTTTCCTCTCAATCTTGAGCTCAATCACAGAATTGCAGAACTAGTGATAATCTCAAAAGTGTCTAACCATTGAAGAATTTGTTTTTAACAAAGCGCAGTGTGTAATATCAACTTCTAGTAGTACATAAATTTGTTCTTTTCTGGTGAAAGCATAACTTTTTGGTTCCCAGTTCCCCATCGAGTGTTTTCGCTTTCTTCTCGAGTTAATTCAATGGAATGAATCCACAGTCACGTTCGAATGATGAACCGGATAATAATAGCTTATGGTGATGGCCATTTTGCATTTGATTTGTGATTGTGATTGTGATTGCTACGAGCTAAGGCATCAAAGAATCTCATTTGCATTGTGTTGGGGTTGTGTCACTGTGTTTAGCAACAGAAGAGGTTTAGAACATTAAACTTGGTCGTCTTATTACTTAGATCTGTATTTGTACCGAAACATTCAAATATATGTAGGTAAACTCAACAATTGGCCAAGTTTCTATGCCAACATTAATTTGGAGGAATTATCTTGAGTCTTGATCAAGCAAGAACGTAGATAAAACATCATATACCTCATGGTTCTACTTCTAATATGTGTTTATTTGACCCTTGACTTGTAGAAGAAAGAACAGCCGTGAATTTGTAAACATGGTCCACATTTCTTTTATAATGTTGTTTAACAATCTAAACAAGTTTATTATTCATAACCAAAAATTACAACGAATCTGGATTGCAGAGAGTAGAATGCCTAATAAATAAAGTATATATAAAATATAAACGGAAGATCCTAGGTTTTTGTTTGTTTATTCAATTTATACAAGACAGGGCAAAGAAATGATAAGAAACGTGTTGATCATGCAAGGGTGCATTCAGGAGGAAGGCCTTGTGGGAATCGTTTGGTATCAGTGCAGTAATTGTAGATCATGTAGTTCTTCTGAACCCACTGGATTCTTGCTTGCCCAGTTGAGTCAAGTGACTGAGTGAACCATGATTGGCCTTGTTTTGAAGAACAAGAGGAGCCTGAAGAAGAGCTCCAAACACAAGCTTGTGCATTGAAGCCTTTGTATGAGGCTGTGAATGGGGCTTGGGTCCAATCAGTCTTCACAAGCCCACCCCTTGTGGCCCAATCTTCTGCGTCCCATAGACTTGAGTATATCCTCATTGCTTGATTCTTAGGAAATGGAACTCCTTTTGATTCCCAATTCTTGAACTCCCTTATTGGTGTGCCGTCCACAGAGAATCTGATGATAATAATATATAGTTATAGTTATAGTTATAGTTATAGTTTAATAATAATCAATATTAGTTTAATATGGTATATGCATACATGATGCTTTGAGGATTCCAAAGAAGAGAATAAGTATGGAAGTCCTTGGTGGGGTCGAACCATAGATGGAACTGTTGTTCTCTGTTGCCTTTCCCTTGCGTGAATACATTCGTGTGCAGAGTGTATGGTTCACCACTCAAGTTCCCCAGAAATTCAAAGTCTATCTCATCGTGAGTGTCACCAAGTGAACTTAGCTGCAACCAATCAGATAGATGCATGCATATATGGTTATTAACTTATGAGTTAAGATACACATAAATGTAAACTAATTAAGGATTATATTATATACTTACATAATAGGCTGTGACTGTGCCTGCTGAATTACCAGGAACAAGTTTAAGCTGCATGTCGATCTTTCCAAACAGGTACTCGTTCCGGGAACGGAAGCCGGAGCCGGAGGCCTTGTCAAGGGACAGCGTCAGAAGCTGTCCGTTGTTGAGAACTTTGGCACGGTCATTACCCCATGTAATTTCAAAGTCTTGGTTGAAGTTACCTGCGGATGCAGCAACCGCAAACCCTATAAGGAGAACACTATTAATAATAAGTACCTCAATCCCCATATTAATTATGGTTCCTTTAATTTGATTTGGTTGGCAAATAGGAGGCAAATATGTATAGAGAGAGAGAAGGAAGCAAAAGAAGCCAAGAGAAGTATATGAGTGATGATGTGCATGCAAAGTTATATATATATATAGGGAATAGAAGGAGTGTGTATTAAGAGATTGAGAAGGCAATTATGAAAGTGAGGGGTCATTGGGTTTTGGAAGGTGGTGGTGGAAGTGGTTGAGAAGAAACTACAAGCGTGTAAGAACAATGCAAATAGAAGAAAGAATTGAGTTGACTTGGCTTTCATGGAATGGCTGCCTCAGCCCTCAGAGGTAGGGACCATGCCAGCTATATAATCAGGACTCATCTATATCCAAGTGCTATATATGTATGTATTTAACTAGATTCAATTTTAATAGCTCTTTTTGTATGATGAGTTCTTAGGACACACATTGATTTTTCTACCCACTTGAAAAATTATCGGATGGCAGCTGTCTAGGTTGTACTAGTCATCTTTCAGTTGATTGTATCATAAATAGACAAATGCGTTATTGTGGAAACTCAGGTGCAGTGGATTTCACGTGAAGTTAATATATGAGAGTTGTTAGATGATTTAATTGATTTGACTATATTTTTATTTAACGGCTCTCAAGTATCAACTTTGCGTGAAGTTGACTCCATCTGAGTTTTCACCATGCACTATATGTGATGGTATTTAATGAATAATTAATAAGGGTAAACTATATTTTTTGTCCCTGAAGTTTGACAAAAAATTTAAAAATACCTCTAAGTTTTATTTTGTTTTAATTTTGTCCCAAAAATTTTCGATTTGCATCAAATATACCCCTGACGGCTAATTTTTCAAAAAATTTAAGACCGATTCAATAACAATTTCATAAGAACAACTCTCAATACAAGCAAATCAAGCATAATTTTCATGCATTATTGTTAAATTGGTCTTAAATTTTTTTTAAAATTTAGCCGTCGATGGTATATTTGATACAAATAAAAAATTTTTGAGATAAAATTAAAACAAAATAAAATTTAGAAATATTTTTAAAACTGTTGCCAAAGTTTAGGGAAAAAAAAGGCATACTTTACCCTAATTAATAATGTACCTCTAGTTTGGAGTGCCCTTGATTAACACCTTTCTGCCTAACGTCAAACTTGTACTATTCAATAATAAATATGTAACAAACATACATGCATACAATCAGTTTTATATATTATGTATGTGAAATTAAAATTGTGAATAGTAGTTAGGTCAATGAATTAATAACCTTCATGAGCTCTTAGCTTAGAAATTGAAATAATTCGTACTATAATGTCAAGGGAGGGGGGAGAGTAGTTTCAACTTTCAAACGTGGTGACGTACATAAAAACAATGGTCTTAGTGTTCAATGGATACAGATTTGTTTATTATTTACGAGTTTATAAAAGGAATCACCGGTTTATTTGGACTTGGGGCTATATATATAATAAAGTTAAGAGAATAATAGAGAAAATTAGAAGTTTCTAGTTTCAAGCTTTGTGCTAAGATTGGGTCTTACACTGGTCAAATGTTGCTTTCGTGCAAAGCTGGTTACTAGTAATATATTTAGATGCATTTCTCACCATTTATGACAAGTAGAATATCGCATACGCTTCCTTCTTCTTCTTCTTGGCTGGTGTAGTCACTTCTGACTTTTGATCCAACCTTCTCTCTTTTCTCATTTCATTTATTGTCTCAATTTTAATTCATTAGGACGTTGTTTCAAATTTTTCCCATCTGTGCATGTATTGTATATAGTACAGTATAGTATAGTATAGGAGCCACTCAAATAAAAACACCTAAAATTTCGTTTTTTTAAAGATATTTTTTAACAATTAAAATTTAATATCTACTATATGTATGCCTCTCTTTTTAGTATACATGCTTTAATGCATAACATATAAACTATATTATAGTCTTTATGATACTAATTTTTAATTCAGAATACTAATACCCAACACGTTATTCAGCAAGAACTAATGCTAAATTACTTTGAAGCTCACTAGTTATAATATATTAGTTTTGTTACTTTAGACCTACTTTTCAGTTTTCACATACACAAATATATAAAGCCACCATTTTAATGGCCTATCTTTTCCCCCACCAATATAATTGATATTAAAGAATAATATTTAAATAAATTGAATTCAACCAACCTATGAGTTAGTTCAAGTAATACATGTTGGCTTTCATTTATGTAAATTTTAAGGTTAAGGTCTTATATTTCGAAATTTTTTTTATTGAATTACTCGCATTATAATATGAAATTTTCAAACTTATGACAAGAATAAGAGAACATAGAATATTATTGCTTTATTATGTGATTTGTGTCGAACACATAATTTTCTTGATCACCATCAAAATAATTACACACAAAAAAAAGGGTGGGTCATCATTTCATAGCATCGAATATGTACACGAAAAAATGGGCAAAAAAAGAAAGCATCTATGTTTGCACAGGCATAGAATGGAGGGTGTTGGGGTGGTGAGGACCACACGGAAGAAGTGGTTGCAATGTGAGTTTCATTCATGTCCCTAAGTAATTGCAATCTTCCTGTAATTGACTTGTAATTAATTTCTTTCCAAATCTTATTCTCATCCTTATGCCTGCAGCTTACTTGATAATTAAGGCTGCGTTTGTTTATAAAGACAGGATATTGAGACAGGAATATAGAGATATAAAATCGTGTTTGATAGAGAAGGTATGGATAGAGATAATGTGTCTAGAGACACTAAATTAATGTATTTTGTGTTCATTCTGACAGGAAAGACACGGAGACATTAACAAGAAACACAACTTATTTTTAATTATATTTTTTATTATTATATTTTTTATTTTAAAATTTTTGAATAAAAAAATAAAAATAAATTAGATTTTTATAATTTATTCTAATTTATCACCAAATAAAATACAAGAACATAAAATTTTATATCTCTATTTTTTATATTTTGTTCTTAATATCTTGTCTTGTCTTGTTTTATTTTCAGAAATAAACGCAACCTAATAAATCATAATATATAGCGGTCTTAAAAGAAATGAAATATATAGTATTATTATGTAATAATACTATATAGTTGTTCACCACTTATAATTACTATATCATATCTCTGCTAAGTTCTACAACTATGCTTCTAACAATAATTAATTATTTAATTCACTAACCAATGAATTAATAATTGAGGAGGAAGCTTCGTGATTAAAATTATTACATTTAAACATGTTTCAATAACAACTTTGTACATATCAAAAAGTAGTAAAAGGACATCATAGATTTTAACATTCACATTATTTGTTGCTTGCTATCAGGAATATTAATATGCATGGTTGTCTTCCATTAACAATACCAATACCTAGATTTTGGCTCCTTCGGAAAGGAGATTAATTCCTTTTTGAGTATATATATAGATACAAAGATTTCATTATCTAATTTATATTTTAAGTATGAATACAAACGTCTTATACCGTGTTGATATATATTACGGCAAAGAGTAGCCCCACTACTAATAATTAACCAATAAATACCAAAGTAGGCGCTTGCTTAATCTTGGCTAGTTTTTGTTCTACAAGTATTATCCTCTAACTGTTAAAATTTGTATTTTTTTTATATCTCTTTAAATTTAATCTATAAATATTACAGCAGCTCTAGCTGTTAAAAAATTATCATTCTTTTCAAACACTAAATTCAATCATCAAAATTAATTATTAGTATAAAATATATATTAAAAATAAATTAAATAATATGAATATATTTATATACAAATATATAATAACTAATTTGATAGTTAATTTTTATTATGTAAATAATATTTTTTATATACACAAGATAGATATTGGATAAAGTATGAGCGAATTGGCTTGTGTGAATGTGATACGAAAAATGTAAGTTAGCAATGAGTACAATGATATCATTTAGAGTAAAAAAAAAAGGTAATGCTAGGGAGACAAAAAAAAACGGTCAGAACTTGTCTTATTTAGCATTTATTAATTGTCGCAACAATTAATAAATACTAAATAAGGCAAATTATGGCTGTTTTTGATTGATTTTCTTTGGTTACCAAACATTTTCGAAAAAAAAAATTACTGATTGTTGTTATATATTATGTTTTGTTTTGGATGTATGATTTTATTATTGTTAGACTAAATTTCTGTTTCTTTTGTCTGGAACCACTTTTTGAAGGTTTTGTCATCCTTAATAGCAATGATAAAAGAAATACATAGTTGTTATAGGTTGATTTTATTTCTTCCCTTTTAGGTCGACCTTGTATCGAACAATCTAAAAAAATATATCAAATAAAGTAAAGGATGACTTAATGGGTTAGTTCAAAGTTTTAAGGAAATGGTTGTACCAAATTGAAATGATTAAGTGGGAGCAGCATTAAACTTTAATAAAATTAAACTAGAATTAATGAGTTGAACGAGTTTTGGAAAAGATCAAGTTCACATATATGATTTGTAGGCTATAATCAAAGTTGATTCAGTAATGTCTATGGGTATATATACAGTGGGGAATGGATCTCTCAATTTTTTTTAATCGAAGGAGTAAAGTGTAATTTTAAATTTTTCACTACAAGAGAGGCGCTACATTGCGGCGGTTTTTTATTATTAGTGGCGGTTTTAAACCGGTGCAAAATCAAAGGCCAGCGACTCAGAGAACCGCCATGGTTATGGGCGCCGAAATTAGGTTTTGCGGCGGTTTCCAGCAACCGCCGGTATAACTACCG
>NC_029785.2:136801048-136804275 GCF_000816755.2 Arachis ipaensis | reverse complement strand
AGTTTTGAAATAATATTTTTAAATAATTGATCAATTTTATTTATTAATGATTTTGTTTCATTATTTAAGATTAAATTTTTATTTTATTTATTAATTAGGACAATTTTTTAAAAATCCATGAGAAATAGATTTATTTCCAGGTTTTGATTTTGTTGAATAAAACTTATTATAAAATTAAGATTTTGTATTAATAATTTTAAAACTTCTTGGAATCAGAACTATATAATATTAATTAAAATCATGATTTTATCTTTACACATTATTTTAGATAATTTAATAATTTCTTCTTTTAACTCTTCAAACTTACTAGGTTATTTCACAATATTACTTTTTATAATTTTAGTATATTTTCCCAATCTTGTTAAAGTTTCATAATTACTGTAAACACTATAATATCAAGCATCTTATTAGAAGGCACCTTTAATAAAATATTAGTAGCTTGGATATTTTTATGTTTTTGTTATCTAGTTGCAAAGTTGAAACGGATATGCTTGTTCCTAAAGGTGGTTTGGTGAAGGGTCAATTCTACACTTGAGTTCATGTCTATCTTTGACAACAGTTGCATAGACCAGCTGGGTTAATTGCCTCACATAACATAAGCTTAAATATATATGTGACCCAATTATTGTTCGAGTCAAAGCAATCTTAATTGGTTACTCTCACGAATTAGGCATGCTGCAATACAATTCTGTCTTCAATGATTGTGTAAATTAAATATTGAGTATATTTTTAAATAAAATGTAACGAAAGGATCTATATATTTTATTTTTGTGGTGATACGATTTTTTTAGGAACAAAATTTGTGAGAACTTATTTAAGATTTTATAGCAATCCACTACAACATCCAAAGCCAATCATCATCCACTACCAAAGCCATGTTTCTTTTCTTCACTTGTTTCATTTGAGTTAACAAATCACTCCTATATCTAAGTCCTATCCCAACATCATATCATATACTATATAATAATTGTGTTCCTTTTTCTTGGCTAAACTACATTATATTATGGGAGCCCCTCAAATAAAGATATATGCTGCAAACATTTTTTTTTAAAAATATTTTTTAATAATTAAAATTTAACACATATAATCAATTAAATTGTATTATTTTCGTCAAAATTAGATTAAACAAATTAATTTGATCGAAAAATGGTGAATCATAAAAAAAATAATATTAATTTAGACCAGTTTAAAATTTGATTTACCATTTTTTCGGTTAAATCTATTTGTCTAGCCTAATTTTAACAAAAATAACATGATTTAATCGATTATATATATTAAATTTTAATTATTGAAAAACATCTTTAAAAAAAGACGTTTTATACGTCTTTATCTGAGTGGCCTCCTTATATTATTATGGCAATTTTAAGGAGGGATTATTTGTAACAATAAGGAATAGAAAGAGAATTAAGAAGAATTTGTGTGATCGAAGTCTTTTATTGTGCGTGCTATATAGTACTAGCCATCTTTATCCTTTAATATTACTAGTATATATAAGCTCATTTAATTTTTCAACTATAGATGGAACAAGATTAAGTCAATTATTGATACATGTAAGTGAAGGTTTCCAATTTTTTCCATAACCACCATGCATCGTTAACTTGTGCAGATCAAATAATTCAATGTCAAAATAGACCAAAAGAAGGGTAAAAATAAATAAAATCATGCACGTTAAAAAACGTGGTTTTTCGCCCCTGCAATTTAAATTGTATCATCACAATTTCGACAAATGACAAAACTGAATTAAATGACAATTCCATCATGACATGACTACTGTAGAATACATGCACTTGGGTTAATACAACCACGTGGGATATTATTAAATAAAACATTAACATAGAAATGAATATTATTAAGTTTCACGTTATCATGAAGTATGAACGGATGAATGAGGCATGCTCAATTCCTTTTAAACTCCGAAGCATAAGTAACAAGTATTTCTCCATAAATCTTTTACCATTATAAAGTTTTTGGGGGCAAGAAAATCATCCTTTTAGTCATACTAATTATTTTGTTTATCACAGGCGGAACTAGAGTAGTTTTTTGGAGAGGCCAATATATAAAAGGAAATATGATTTTAGAATAGGAGAAAAAAGAAAATTACGAGAACTAATAAAAAATTAAAAAACTATATACCTAAAAAATTTTAGAGTAAAGTATCGTTTTTATCCCCAACGTTTGAGCTAAATTATATTTGTGTCTTTAATGTTTAAATCGTCATATTTGTATCCTTAACGTTTGTAAAAGTAATTCAATGTTATTGTTACGGTGGGTAATCGGAGATTAATGGGCCGGATGGCGTTGGTTGGCCCAAACGTGTGAAGGAGGTGGCTATCGAGTGGACCTGGTACTCGGTGTTCCTCCGTCCGACTTGTGCGTGAGAGAGAATGGGGGGTGATACCTGCAAAGACACTCCGATGCCTAAGTTAGCAAGAGTGGGAGCAGGTTAGAGAGTATATTGGAACCTTTTGATACCTGAATGGTGTCAGTGTATTTATAGTGGCGAACCAATAACCACCGCTGAAGTAGTGCCACCTTTTTAGGCGGATAACCGTTCCCATATCTTAGGGAGGTTAAGATATGGCTCTATGAAGTGGTTAGAGGGTTTCTAGGGGCAGTTACTCATTCGAATGAGTGTTATCTGCCAGCTAACCCTCGTATCCGACTTCTTTGGAACAGGTCGTGTTCAGTACCGACTTCTGGGATGAAGGCTGGTACTGGATGGAGGGCCAACCCTTTGGGTTGGGCGTCTTTGCTTGGATCCTGGGCCCTATTTATTGGGCCAGGGTATGAACAGTTATCCTGCCATTAATTATACAACATGAGCGCTTTAGTTTAAGTTTTAAAAATCTCTTCTTGAAGTTAGAATACAAATGTCTAGGATAGAATCGATGATCTACTCCGAAAAATAGCTCATCAAATATTGAAACTAATTCCTACAACATTTACATAATTCACTTTTCTAGGGACATAATTGAATCTAAACACAAATAGTGTATATAATATTAAAATCGAACATATCCAAGTGAGACCTAATTGAGAATGAATACATCCAAGTGAGAATAATTGAAAAATATAATCTGATTTGTTAATATAATTGATTGTAGGATAACATTGAATCAATTTTATAAACGTTAAGAATACAAATAGGATGATTTAAATATTAGAGACATAAATAGGACTTACTCCAAACGTTGGAGACAAAAATAATACTTTACTCAAAATTTTAA
>NC_029785.2:136788305-136801033 GCF_000816755.2 Arachis ipaensis | reverse complement strand
TGCCCCCTTAAAATGTAAGAGGTTCCGCCCATGTTTATAAATTTTGGTAACTTTAGAGATTGGTAACAAACCATGAAAAGATTTGGGCCGAGCAATCATTAACCAACAAAAAAAGCCCATGAAGACAAAAAAGGAAGTGGAACGTACGGTGTGACCGTGATAGTTGGGGTGACTAGTGATAGAACAGGACGGCATTAGAAGCAAAATCAGAGTGATTAGGGAATTGATTATTGAACCTTTTTATTTGTTCATTTTATAACACTCGTATATATAGTTATATAAACTATAGTATATAGTATATTCATTACACGGAAGAGTGTAGAATGTTTCAAATCAAAGGGAAGCAGCATGGAAGTGAGACTGAGAAGTGTTGTAAGGAATGAATACATGCATCACAGACACCAGCTCATGACCGTGATTCAGATATCATATTCCTTTTATTTAATTTAATATTATTTATAACTACAACCAACCGGAAGAGACAAACGTATAGGAATTTGGATTTTTGTATTCCAATTGAATTCTAGTGTGCAACAATATTAACAATGTTTCGATCAATCCTATGGCACAACCTTGGAATCATTCTTCAACTCTCATTCTTTTTTGTTTTTCAGTGTAACATCGCAAACTTGGATGTGGTGTTGCCAGTTGTGTATTCAACTTATTTGGAATCATGCCTATAATGCTTGCTAAATCAGATTTAATTTGTTTAACAATGTTCAACTGAGTGATTATTATTATTATTATTATTGCAGAGAATAATCCTGAATCCTCTATGGGAGCTCAGAACTCATCATTGTTTTTCTTCCTTGGAGGGATAATAGTGCTTATCATATTGCTCATTCTTCTCTTTGTCTATTGGATGATTATTAAACGGAGGTCACCACAAGAGGCAGAGGAGAAAATGGAAAAGGAACCTTCAATAATGAGTCAACACCAAGGTAATTAATTCAACTACTTTTATTACTAATGAAAATGTTTAGTAACCAAAGAAAATCAGCCAAAAACAGCCGTAAGTTGTTTTATTTAGCATTCATTAATTGTTGCGACAATTAATGAATGCTAAATAAGGCAAGTTCTGGCTGTTTTTTTTTTGTATTACTAATAATGTTATATTTGTATTGTGTGCTTGTAATTAATTTCTGTTATACTGTAAAGCAGATGAGGTGGTGAAGGTAACATTTTCAAGCAAACAACAGCCAGGTAATACTCAAAGCAGTAAAATATGAAATCGCAGCATGATTTGAATCGTAAAATCATAATATTGCGAGTTTGTATATAGGATCAATGGACTTCTTTAGTGGGAGCCTTGGGACAATTAGTCACTTCAACTTGAACACATTGAGAAGGGCAACAAGGAATTTTCATAGCAAAAATCTTCTTGGAAGTGGTGGTTTTGGCCCTGTTTATCAGGTATTGGTACACACTTTGTTTCACACAATTTTACTATGCAAATATATAGTCCTTCCAATGAGATATGCATGGAATTTTGACAGGGAAAGTTGGCAGATGGAAGGCTAGTTGCTGTTAAGCAATTGTCTGCTGAGAAATCCCAACAAGGAGAAAAAGAGTTCTTGGCAGAGGTGAGATTAATCACAAGCATCCAACACAAGAATCTTGTTCGCCTTCTTGGTTGTTGCACTGATGGATCTCAAAGGATTCTTGTCTATGAATACATGAAGAACACAAGTTTGGACCGCATCCTATATGGTACATAACTATGTATATAAACTCAGGTGCAGTCGACTTCACGTGAAGTTGATAGCTGAGAGTCGTTAGATAATTTGACTCTCAACTATCAACTTCACGTGAAATCGACCATATATATATCCCTTCTTTTTGTTGCATATCTAAATATTCATCATACTTATTAATGTGCTTGCTATTTTGGATTTTCATTTTTTCAGGAAAAAGTGACCAATTCCTGGATTGGAGCACTAGATTCCAAATTATTCTTGGAGTGGCAAGGGGATTGCAATATCTACATGAGGATTCGCATTTGAGAATTGTCCACAGAGATATCAAAGCAAGCAACATTCTTCTTGATGAAAAGTTTCAGCCAAAGATTGGAGACTTTGGGCTAGCAAGATTCTTTCCAGAAGATCAAGCTTACCTTAGCACTCAATTTGCTGGAACATTGTAAGTACTTTATTCAAATAGTACTCCTCAAACTCATGGTTAACATGAATTCACTCAAACAATTCAATTGTGAGAAAATACTCAATTTGGTCTATAAAGTTACACTCGAACCTCAATTTAGTCCTTGAACTTTTCAAATTTTAATTACGTTAGTCCCTACAGTAGTTTCCGTCACAGAGTCAATTGAAAAGTTTGGGGACTAAATTGAGGCAATTAAAACTTTAAGGACTAAATTGAGGGTCGAGTATAACTTCGGACCAAATTGAATATTATCTCATTTAATTGTTGTTTTTTGTTTAGAGGATATACGGCTCCTGAATATGCTATTAGAGGAGAACTATCAGAAAAGGCTGATATCTACAGTTTTGGAGTTCTTGTACTTGAAATTATAAGTTGCAGAAAAAATACAGATCTTACTTTACCATCAGAAATGCAATACCTTCCTGAATATGTAAGTTCTTCTCTTCTCTACTATGATCTTAATTAAGTTAATAATATTTGAATATAGTAACATAATGTTGTGCAACAAATACAAATGATATGTTGAATACACATTGAAATTAAATGTTTTGATATGGTTGTGAGTAAGTAAATGTTCATTATTCTACTCTATATAGGCATGGAAGCTTTATGAGAAATCAATGGTGATGGGACTGGTGGATCCAAAGCTAAGGGAACATGGATTGGTGGAGAAGGATGTGATGAGAGCACTCCACGTGGCATTCTTGTGCCTACAGCCTCATGCAGGTCTGAGACCAGCCATGTCAGAGATCGTGGCACTGTTGACATTCAAAGTTGAAATGGTGTCAACACCAATGAGGCCATCTTTCTTTGATCGGAGACCCAAGAAGCACGATGAGGACATGCCCTCTTGGGAAGCCATATCAGACACTTTCTCTGTTCCAATCATAAGTGATTCTAATCCTCC
This sequence comes from Arachis ipaensis, assembly GCF_000816755.2. NCBI lineage: Eukaryota > Viridiplantae > Streptophyta > Magnoliopsida > Fabales > Fabaceae > Arachis > Arachis ipaensis. The sequence goes on along the minus strand of NC_029785.2, from coordinate 136,797,966 downwards.
AACATCTGAAGATCACTGATCAAACTAACAGGAACAGCTGTACTATATGTATATATGAAAATCTTTTTGGTAACATTTGAATGTATTTTCAATAAGAATTTAATTTTGACGAGTGTAAAGTAGTTTTACGCGTGCATTCAATTACGTAATATTACATCATCAAAATAACTATTTTTATAGGGTAAAGTATTAAATTGATCCCTTATGTTTGGGCGTAATTCTATTTTGATCCTTAAGGTTTAAAGTGTCCTATTTGAATTCAAAAAAAGTTTCATTTAGCTTCAATTTAGCCCTACTAATTTGGAAAATAGATACAAGCTCCAGAGGCACAAAATCAATCGTGGATGCATCAATACATGTATTTAACATTTTTTTTCTCTACATGTAAAAATAATAAATAAATGTATTGATGCATCCACGGTTGATTTTGTGCTTTTGGAGCTTGTACTTATTCTTTAGATTATCGATCTTATTCTTATACTGCTGTCATGTGGGACATTTTGTTAATTATTTATTTTTGATCTACAGTGGGACTAAATTGAAACTAAATGAAACTTTTTTAGATTCAAACATGACACTTTAAATCTTAAGGACTAAAACAGGATTATGCCTAAACGCAAGAAATTAATTTAATACTTTACCCATTTTTATATTATCTAAAAGAACAGATATAATTGCACTACTACGTAAAATGCTTTATAAACTATCGTAAAGGTGATAAAGTCTAATTATGATTAATAAAAGATATAATATAATGTGTTTAGATTGATGGGATTGGGGGAAATTAAAGGGGGAATAGAACAGTGGTATAAAATAGTAAAGAGAACCTCGATAAATACAAAGGAGTGAAGGAGGTTGGACAGAGACAAATGCAAAACCGATATTAATCTCACCGCCAATTCCAAAGTCCACACCATACCCGACACACATTCAATGCTTTTACTTTCTCTATTTCACACTCCAATTTTCACTAAATACGTATAAAATGTCACAAAAACATTTCAATAATTCATTTACCATTACAGCAACAGTAGAAAAATGGCGTTGACTACAGAGCAACTAACACACAGATAGAAAAAACTCTATCTAATATTGCTCACCGGAAACCAAAAAAAAAAAAAAGGGTTGTGACTCAACATTATTTAATATTTAACACTCATTTTTTTTTCTTTTTACAATGATGTTAAACATTAAATAACTGATAAACAACCAACAAATTCAAAAGCATACATACAAGAAGTAGTAGTTCATTCGAATCTTCTTCTTCTATCTCTTGTTGTGTAATGGATTTGGACCCGTAGGAACCACTCTCTTCTCATCTGATTCTGATGACGTAGTAGTGGTGTTCTTGAGGCCATTGAACTTGTTTGCATTATTATTATTATTATCTTGGAGTTGCACGCTTCTGTTATTGTTCTTGGCTCCTTCAAATGCAGTGTTGGAAGTACCAACACAAGCCCACAACAAAAGCCACAGCAGAAGCACTAGCTCTGATAATCTCATCTCAACAAAAAGAGAGAGAGAGAGAGAGAGAGAGAGAGAGAGAAGAGGAAATAGGAATTGATTTTGATGAGGGTGATGATGGTGATATTATTAGAGAGAAAGAGGAGGTGGGTATGATATATAAGAGTAGGGAATGGGACATTAACTATGGTACCTTCTCCTCGGATATGCAGTTAAATATTACTATGATACATCACAGTTTTTTGCTGTGGTCACACCAAACCTCATTAATTGCATTTAAATTCCTACTAGCTACTAACATGAGCATGAGCAATTTATAGCTGCTTATTCAAACCAAACGGAATTTGCTGCATGGAGTGGACTCTCCAAAGCGCTACAACATTCTGTTCCCTTTGACAGTTAACACTTTTGCAGACAGGTAGGTACTGTAGTCTAGGCCTGTAGCATTAAGCATTAACACTTTAACATTAACATTAACATTAACAATGCATCAACACCACTCCAATTCAATTGAGTTCAACAATTCCTTCTTGTGTATATGTCTCTCCTCCACCCACGTGCTGCTCCATTTGAGGGCCATACTTGAAAAGCTGACACTCTCTCTTTCTATATGTGAGACAAAAGAAAAAGGAAATATGGGAATTTAATGGTTGGTTTTGACTGTGCCATACATTCAATTCAATTGGATTGAATCAAATCATCGGTTTCTTTCAAAGCAAGTCTTCTTGCTCCCTCCCTCATGAATGATGGAGGTGACATTTTTTGGGGTTCTGCTCTTCTCTGCTTTGTCTTGTGTAGTAGTAGTGACTAGTGACTAGTGACTATATATATATATATATATATGTATAATACACAAACAAACACGTAACTAAACAATTAATTTATGAGATAATACTCAATTTGGTCCCTGAACTTACACGCGAGTCTGAATTTAGTCCCTGAAATTTCAATTGCATCTATTTAGTCCCGGAAGTTTATAAATGTGTCTCTTATTAGTTCCTGAGACCATTTTTAGTACAAAAACGTTAATAGAGCACTGTTGTAGACTATCATATGTTACGTTAAAACTTATAAAATGATGCAGTTTTGGTTTTGACATTTAAATAGCTCAAAAAGGGCATCGTATTACTTATTTTGTTAGGTAAGATTTTAATAAATACTATTTAGGATGTTGTTTTTAGGTTATTTGAGTGCCAAAACCAAAACGACATCATTTTACAAAGTTTAGTGTGGCATCCGACTGTCACGACAGTGTTCCATTAACGTTTGTATGTTGAAAATTGTTTCAAGAACTAACATGAATTATGTTCACAAAATTTGGAGACTAAATAAAGGCAATTGAAACTTTAGGGACTAAATTGAGACTCGCGTGTAGGTTCATGGACCAAATTGAGTATTATCTCTTAATTTATTAGTTTATATGTGAATAAGGTTATTATTACTGTATGATAGTGAAGATAGACGTGAATGTGAATGCAAATGAGATGAAATGACAGTTGGTGCTTCATTAAAGGCGGCCATTTCAGTTGAAACAAGAAGGTTAGTTAGAAATCTTGCTATCTTGTCTTACGCTTCTCTTGAAAAGCTAATTACAACAAAAAGGGAACGCTAGCTCACAGAGGTCAGCGTTCACCCATTTGACCCATAATAATAACTTCTCTTAGACCTTAGACACCTATTTTTGTTACACGCATTTAGCAATATTTTTACTAATTTAATATTAAAACGAAAAAGATACTAGGATTCTTGATTTCTACTGTTTTACTCGGTTTACAAATATCGAAGTGCCGGCTTTAGTCAATTATCCAAGGATTTGTATTTTGATATTTTCACATCATCGAAATCAACATGACTTTTGCCATCTTCATATAAGTCATATCTCCAATTCATGTATATGATCTCCTCTACACCTTCATTTAGGAATACTAGCATCGTAATTCCAAAGGTGTTTAGTTATGGTACATGAGAAAGTTTCAGCGACCAATACTCTCTGAAATTTAATATATTTTTTTTGTTTCCACGGTATTCCTAACCCGGCAGGTCAAAGACTAATTCGTTGCAGTACTAAACTCCATTTACGGATTTGTCGCTTTACGTTATTTCGTACTATTTGTATTGTACAATTCCTTTGTTTGTGGGATTCTTTTTTCTCATGCGATAAAGAATTCAATTTTCGAATGGATTCCTACCTATGCCTAAATCTCGATAAATAGAAATTTTATTGACAAGATCTATTCTATTGTAGCCAATATCTTATTACGAATAATTCCGACAACTTCGAGAGAAAAGGAGGCATTTACTTATTACAGAGATGGTGCGATTTGATTTTTTTTTTTTTTACCGATTTCAGTCTTATGAGAAAGACACATTATTTTATTCGTAAACAAATGAAAAAAATCGACGCTTGCTGAAGGTGAAATTTATAAATAAAAAAGAAATTCCTTCTGTCGTGTATACCCACCAATGAGTTGCTGAACCCCTGATACTTATTTAAGCGGACTAATGAGCTAACCACTAGACTAACCCAACTTAGTTATAAACTATATTTTTTTAAGAAATAAAAGTTTTATCAAACTGGACAGATATTTTTATCCTAAAGAGAATGAGGAAAATGGAGGAAAATTTTAACTAAACATTTCTTTTTGTTCGTGGGCTGTTGTAAATTTGTTTGGTAAAAATTTTGAGTTAGTTTTAGTGGCTAAGGAAAATGGGCTGGGCCTATTGAGTTAATAGAAGTTGGGCCTAACACCATCCCCAACCCCACTCCAAAAAAACCAGAAAAGAAAAGAAAAGAAAAAATAGCGGTGCCTGTGTTTGCACCTTACACTCTGCATTGTCCCTGTGGTAGCTTCATCTGAGTTCACGGAACGGAACATGTTTCTTCTCTTTCTCAATAATGGCTTCTTCTTCTTCTTCTTCTTCTTCTCATAAGAACCGTTCTTCTGTTTCCACGCTTTTCTTCCTCACATTGTTTCTCCTATCAGCATTCCTCTTCATCTTCTTCTTCAGAAATCGCGACCCCGCTCTCACCCTCCGCTCAGATCTCCTCCTTCTCCACCCTCCTCCGCTCTCCATCCACGCCCACCCTCCCAATAACACCCTAACTCAACCCGAAACCGAAACCGAACCCGAACCCGAGCCTGCCGTCGCCACCCCCACCGACACCGACACCAAAATCTCACTCGATAACACTGACGACACTCAAACAGAATCCGACGCCCAAGACGAAAACACAGTGAATGGAAGCAACGGTGATAATGATAGCAGTGATACTGATGATGACGTGGCAGCGGTGAAGAAGCAATTAGATTGCGACTTGTACAGTGGAACATGGGTTAAAGATGAAGGGAATTACCCAATTTACAAACCTAGTAGTTGCCCTTACGTCGACGAGGCTTACGATTGCCAGGCCAACGGTAGAAAGGATTCTGACTACACCAAGTGGCGCTGGAAGCCCCATGGCTGTGATCTTCCCAGGTTTAGTCCCACTGACTTCTTGAAAAGACTCCGAGGTAAAAGACTCATGCTGGTTGGAGATTCCATGAACAGGAACCAATTTGAATCCATCTTGTGCATGCTCCGTGAAGGCCTTCAAGATAAGACTAAAATGTATGAGATTCATGGATACAAAATTACAAAAGGAAGAGGCTATTTTGTTTTCAAATTTGAGGTAAACTCTCTCTCTCTCTACTTGTACTCTATTAGATAATTGTGATTAGTTGGGTAGTTATTTTAGTTGGTGATAATGATTGCTGTATTTACAAAGGTATCAGATAGTTAGTTAGTTAGTTTGTTAGCTTTCTGTTTTTCTGTTATGCCAACTCAGCCTTTGTACATGTATATTTATTGAGCTCAGCATCAGAATGAATTACTGGTTTTCACCATCAATGCTGTTTACTGGGCTAAGATTTTGAAACACTTGGGGTCAGGACTATAATTGTACTGTGGAGTTTGTGAGATCTCATTTCCTTGTGAGGGAAGGAGTTCGAGTTAAGGCACAAGGCGGCTCGAATCCTACATTGTCAATAGATCGGATTGACAAGACTTTTCGCCGATGGAAGAAGGCTGACATTCTTGTCTTTAACACTGGCCACTGGTGGACTCATGGAAAAACTGCTCGAGGGTTTGTATGCGAATCAAATCATAACCCTGTTTTCATTGACCTTTAACTTGATTAAGTGTTTGAGGGAACATTCTACATTTTTGCAGGGTAAATTATTACAAAGAAGGCGATCAACTTTATCCAAAATTTGATGCAGTTGAGGCATACAGAAGGGCAATAAAGACCTGGGCAAAATGGATCGATCATAACATCAACCCAAAGAAACAAATTGTCTATTATCGTGGATATTCTTCTGCCCATTTCAGGTAATTATTTTTCTCTGTACAAAGGTTCATGTGAAAGAAAAAACTTTACTGGAAACCAGTACCATCTGCTCTTTGAATCATATCTCACTGCATATGAATCCTTAACAGAGGTGGAGATTGGGACTCAGGTGGGTCATGCAATGGTGAAATTGAACCAGTTCTTAGTGGGTCCATCCTAGATAACTATCCCCTGAAAATGAAGATAGTGGAGGAAGCAATTCAGGGAATGAAGTTTCCAGTAACATTACTGAATGTCACAAGGATGACCAACTTTCGCAAGGACGGGCATCCATCGGTTTACGGCCGGAACGTCACTGGCCTAAAAAGAGTCTCAACAAGGCGGCAGGACTGTAGCCATTGGTGTCTTCCTGGGGTCCCTGATGCATGGAATGAGCTCATTTATGCCAACCTTGTTCTCCAACAAGCCAATTCAAGGAGTTAACTCAAACCATCCTCCTTTCAAGACTAAAGAGAGTTCAACATTTTTGTGCGGGAAACAAGTTAAGGGAAGAAACAAGAGAGGACTTTCTTCTTGTATATGTCTAGGTTTTGCTTCCATCTGTTGAATCCTCTTGATACAATTATACAAATATAGGAATGTTATTTGTTGTACATTGCTAAATCTACATCATTGTTATATTGACCTGCATAACTTATAAAATTATGTTAAATCAATGGCAAAAAGGTTTGTTAAAATGAGGTGTGAATATAGAAATGCTCATCTGTTTACACTACACTATTATTTTATTTGAGTTGATTTGTTAGCTACGAAGCATGGACACTTCGCTGAGTTGTTGTGTCGGACACATTTCGGACACGACACTCACCGACACTCGTCTGACACGCGTATCTGCTGTATCCAACCGTATCTTAATAAAAAATAAAAAATTCTTCTTCGGACATACCTGGACACACCTAATTACCATCACGTGTCAGCGTGTCCAGTCTTATTCTTAACATATATTCTTAAAATAAATTTAAATATAGTATATATTATTATTTATTAAAACAAAAAATATTTTAAATACTTGATATAATTAAAATAAGACATTAAAAATAATTAAAAATTTTAATTTATATTTTAATATCAATAAAATATCAAAATATAATTACAATTTATTTAAAAAAATATTTTATATTTTATATGTATGTGTGTCCATGTGGTATACAAGATTTTAAAATTTGCGTGTCGGCGTGTCCCGTGTCAGTGTCAGTATCTGTGCATCATAGTTTGTTAGGCAATTAGTCTCGGTTCACTAATTTTTTTGCTTTTTTAAAACGGGCCTGCTACACATACAAGTATCCTGCTATAAGGCTGTCGAAGCCATCCTCTATATTATTAAGTCCGTTTTGTCAGATTAATTCTGCTGATATAAAAACTGGGTAATCCAACTGCTTGGTAGTTTGTAAATTGAACAAATGATGTAAATATTTGCCATTTATCTACAACTTCTATTCCATGTATATTTTTTCGCTCTTGATGTGTGTGTGTCGCCTCTTTACCTTCTTGCTCCATCGTTCCAGTATGTATCTAGGTGACACTTGGCTTGCTTGTTCGAAGCTTAACACGCTTAGTGCGTGACGGCACAGTATCCCTCTCGACTCGAATAATAAGCAATGGCATTTTACCTTGGCTGCAACCGAGTCGTAAGTAACCACGAACTTGTTGAATATTGAGCTGGAAACTTGTTCTCCGACTTCGTATACTGAATAGCCTAGAGCGGAATTCTTTAGTCTGGTGATGCAATTCGCCTTTCCTCTGAATTGCGCTTGGACTTCCCTAAAATTTGCGTGAGTGTACGCATCTTGAAACTGAGCTTCAATGCAGGATTTGGTTGCACACGGTATGACCGTATGAAAATCTGCAGCATCTGATTCTCTCTCTGCTTGCTCCCTGCTTCCGAGGCAATTATCGTATTGTTTGACGAACTGAATAAGCGAGCTGTTCCGGGTGATATACTTGTTAAAAAATGAATGCATGCTCTCGCTCCTTTGTGTGCTTCTCATCCCTGCCCAGAAATGGTGATCCAGATAGATAGGAACCCATATGTGACGGTCTTCGTACAGATATGCATAATACACCCAAAGACAGTGTATAAATACACCCGAGAAAACATGCAACTTACACCTCTGATGCAGATTTTAAAAAGACATTACCTGAAAGCCACTTGTTGTCCCCAAGACCAAAATTCAGCAGAAAATCGTTCCAATTCCTATCGAATGAGTCTTTGCTGTGAGAGTTCCAAACAACTTGGCTCATTTCTTGTTCAACAAATCAAAAATAGAAAACGAAGATGGAGTTGCAGAGAGAGACAAAGGTAACCTAAACGAAGAAGATGCTAGTGAGAAAAGGAGAAGAAAAGAACAATGGAGAAGAAGGAGGGTAAACGCGGGAGAAGAAGAAGAACGAAATCTCAAAATAACGAAAACGAAAAGGGAAAGAAATCTTTTAAATCTGGTAGTTAGATATACGCGCGATGTTATATAGCGCGTGTAATCAACGTACCTGAAGCAGCGCGTATTTTGATCTTATTGTTTAATGAACTTGTATGGCATACAAGCCATTAGGGCTTGTATGCAGAGCTTATCTATTTTTAAAAATAACTTATTAAACTTGATTTTTAAAAAACTGTTTACTAAAACTGTACTAGATATATCATATATTTGTTAAATTGACTTAAAAGGCTTTTAATAAACACAAATTATTAACATTTGTATTCAATAAAGTTATTTTCAAAGTTTAAAATGATTTTAATAAATATAAGGGAAAACTAAAATTTGGAATCAATAATTTAACTAAGCATAAATTTAAATATTTATTAATATATAAGATTATATTAAATTTTTTAATTTTAATAAATTTACTAAACACAATAAAATATTTATGCACATATTTTTTCACAAAAAATTTAGCAAATCGGAGCTTACTAGACAAAAAAAATCTTGCAATATTGACCCACCACTCTTTGAGATCTGATCTTACTTATAGATACAATATAAGATCTGTATTTAGCCTTAATCAGTTGTGCCTTGGGAAGAATCCAAAAATGTTCCACATCAAATTAACATGACTGCTACGACAGCCAAGGAGAGTAAACACAAGTTGCAAAAACTCAACAATACATTTTATTTTAAAAAGGAGTTAAAGATGTATATTTCAAAGTTTTTTATGTATATATCAAAATATTTAATGCCCTTTATAAAAGTTTAGTTTTTCTTTTAAAAATCTTAACAAGTAACCAAAAACTTTGTTATACAAGACCAATATCAAATTGCGTTAAGTGGCATCATTATGGGTAGGAGGGTAGCGATTTTTGGTGGGGCTATCCTCAAATCTAAGTTGTGATCCTATGTCTACGTATTCAATAATTTGATTCAATGTTTTCGCAAAGTTGACTAAATTCTTGGTGCGCAGAGGTCACTCTCTGCAATATAGCCATTATTATATCATTATTATAAGCATCTAGTCAAGTTCAGAGAGTTAAATGTCAAATGGGGACTTTTTCTGGAACCATACTAATTTTTCAATGCAATCTTAGGAGCCTATGTATTCATATTTCCATGAAGCAAGCCAAATCTTGTTTGTGTTATTATTCAATTGAAAAGTACCCATGTATTGAAAATAAAAGAAGAGGCCAACTATATTTCATTAATCATATAAAGTTTGAAATGAAATTCATTAAATATCAAAATTTTAAAATAAATTTACTATAAGAATTTAATTCGCATATTAAGGTTTAGCTAACATGTTAATGTTATAAATTAAAAAAAATAATAATAAAATTTAAGTTTTAATATGTTTGTGTATATTTATAAGACAAAATTTTAA
>NC_029785.2:136782440-136788188 GCF_000816755.2 Arachis ipaensis | reverse complement strand
ACAATAAATAATATTAAAATATATTTTTTCTTTAGGATATGCTTAATCAATATTTTTAGGACACAAATAACAAAATTCAATTTTATATTCAACATGGTCAAGTGATTTTTCAATAGATAAAATAATCTAATAATCCATTATCATTATGGCTTAACAGCATTTATGATAATTAATATGGCGTTGTACAAGGGAAAAAGTCAAATTAAAAGCGTTAAACAGAGAAGGAGGACATAGCTTGAATCCCAAGCTATCAGCCTCGAAATTTTGTTCAGTGGGAAATGGGTCATTGGATAATCATGTTGGAAGAATCCTTGTTCAACGATTTGGTCAAGTTTATCTTTTTCCAAAAAATTCCACGGACATAATTATATTGAAACTCTTAACTATTTTTATAGTAATATTTAATGAATCCCCCTAAATATATTTTAAAATAATTTAGTCCATCACGAAAAAACAATTCAGTTAAACCATTGGATAAGGTTCAAGTATCTTATCCTATATGCCTCCTTACCCATTATTGAAATTCGACAATTGCTTAAACCAGCCATAGCCATTCTTCATGCCTTTTATGGGACCATGATGGTTTCGAAATCTATGGTATTTTATGTGTCAAAAAAGTAGACACAAAAAGGACAGGAGATGGTTTTCTCAACATGAAAAATATGCATGTAAATATCACGTCCTCAGATGCTTTATCAATTTTACTTAAATTTTTTTTATGTCCATAATTTATTTCATTAATTTCAAGCCTACATTTTTTTTTATTTTGCCTTCAAACGAACAACAAATGTTAGTGTTCTCATCTTGTCATATAAATGACCATTTATTTTTAACTAAAATTTAATACATATAATTGATTAAACTATATTATTTTTGTCAAAATTATATCAGACAAATTGATTTGGTCAAAAAATTGATAAACCAAAACTTAAACCGATTTAAATTAATATTCTTTTTTATAGAAAATTACTACAATAATCTTATTATAGAAAATGAATAAAATATTTTTACTATATATTTTTTTTAATTTTAAAAATCCTAAATTCTAACCCTATAACGACACAAAGAAAAAAAGGGTTAGAATTTATGGTTTCAATTATACGTATTAAATTTTAATTAATTAAAAACATCTTAAAAATAACGTTTTAAACGTCTTTATCTAAGTGGTTACTGATCTAAAAATTTTCCTTTTTTTTATATTTTGCCTTCAAAACGAACAACAAACAAAACACATAGAAAAAGATACATCCTTAAAAACCTCTTTTTTCTAAGGCATTAGCATTCACATTGAAAAATTATCTTTTATCAAATATGACCAAAATTAATTTTACAGTTGATGAGGAGTACCAATATTAAAATAAAATAATAAAAATTGTTTGACTGCTTCGCTGATAGTCAAATGTTTAATATTTTAGTACGCCTAAGTTATTGAATGTGTTGCGTTCATATCAGTAAATCATAACTTTTTGAGTTACTACTAACTAGTCTATAAGATTTAATAATTCAGTACTTGTTTATGACAGTAATAACTAATGGCTAATACTAACACAAGAAGATTAAGTATATATGCTACTGCTACTATTTAAGTTATAAACCAATTCATAATGGTCATTATGATACTAGCTATATCAATTAATTATGGTTTAAGACTTTAATTTGTAACGCTTGCTCATCTTTTGGGCTAAAGTTGGCAGAAATGCAGAATGTTTAATTATTTGTAGTCAGTTGAAACTACTTATGCTTGGTCAACTAAATAATTATGGGTCCTTTTCAAATATAGTATTAGTTGACAAAGTAATATATAGTATAGTACAAAATTATATATAATAATATGCCCATAGAATTGGTGAGGTCTTCTTTGTAACAAAAAAATGTCAACCACATGCACTCTTAGAGGAATTGCTTAAGAACAAAAAATAGAATGTTTTTGGAAAAGTATATGAAATCAAGAGGTGATCAGCTAAAAAGTAAATAACTTAATTAATTTATAATTATATTTAATTAATTTTATTTGTTTTTAATTTATAATATTTGATATTAATTGCTTCTCACCCCAAATTAAAATTCTGAATGATACGTTGAAGAAATAGGGGCGGGGATCACGAAACTTCTAAAAATTTCAATTCTTAGTATATAAAAAAAATTATAAAATATATAAAAGAACATCTATTTAGTATGAAAAAGAAACATTCTGATACTTAGTAGAAGAAACATTCTAATGCCTACCATAAACACCATTCACGTAGAAGTTTTGGATTTACCCAAAAGTATTTGACTGATTTTTAGCTGATACCCTCTTGATTTCCTAGCATTGTTGAATGTTTTTAAGCTCTTTCATTAATGTCTATATTATATTAAATGGGTCAATATTAAAAACATGTATGGGAAAAAAGTTTTTTAATTAATAATTTGTTTTCTTCTAGTTTTTAATTAATAATATGATATGATATACTTAGGATGAAAACATAAAAACGTAAAAAGATACAGATATTTTGACTACCTTATTCTTTCGTGCAGTTTAATATTATATTGGTCTCTTTGATTTTAGTATTTTATAGGTGTTTTTGGGGTAGGAAACAATTCTTAATCCACCTTGGTTAGCTAGCCCATGGCCCCACTAAAGCGCGCTTATGAAATTTTTCTATCGGATACGTTAGTAACCAAAGAAAATCAGTTAAAAATAGTCATAACTTGTCTTATTTAGCATTCATTAATTGTTGCGACAATTAATTAATACTAAATAAGGCAAGTTCTAACTGTTTTTTTGTCTACTTCTATCAGAAATGTTTGACACTTAGCTTAATTAATTGATCCCTCTCTTATGGTTTTGGACCAACTAATGCAGAATTGGTTCAATAACGGAATATAAGCACACCAATAATACAATATACAATTTAGTAACTTATCACTAGCTTAATTGATATAGATTTTGAAAGATTAATACCAATAGAATCTTAAGTGTTATTTTTAAAGAGTAAAGACATAAAAGAAAAGTAATATAGAGCTATATAGCCGGCATACGTTATGTACATGTCATTATAATGCAAACTCGTCAAACAGAAAATCAAAGTCAAAGATTAATTAACAGGACTTGGTTACGACATGACATCAAGATAGAAATAGTTAACACGTTTTCACATGGAATGAACTTATCGATCTCTCTCAGTCCTTTAATTTCTAATAATAACTTAATACTAACTTAAAATGTCCCATTTTATAAATTTTGTTATTTTTTTAACGTGAGACTAATTTCATACGCTACTTCATATACTTGCAACATTAACAATACATATAGCTCGATGGTGCGTCGTGGATGACTAGTATATAACGAAATGTTGTCTAGCTCCGCAGATTCATTCAATATTCCAACCTTGAATTGAACCCTAATTTCATTCTAATTAATGGACTCACTTATGGGAATTCTTTCTTCTTTTTGGGTTTCAACTTTCAACCATTCAAACACTTACGATGATGAATTAATTAATTAATTAATTAATTAATTAATTAAGATTTGATGAACTTGCATTGTAAATTATAACGAACTAAAAAAGAGAAGCACCGACCTAGCTAGGTATAGTTAATCTATTCTATTATTGAGTGGGTTTAATTTGAATTTGGAAGGAGCAGTTTGTGGCATGAAGAACACATAGTGAGAGTGGTAGCTGGTGAAGCTTTGGAGTGTTGAATGTATAATGATGGTGGCGATGTTGTTGTTGTTGTAGCTTTGAGTGCAGCAGTTACTTCCTCCAACTCCTTCTTCAACCTTCGGTTCTCATCTGTTAGACTTTGGCACCGTTTCTTCAACAACTCACAATCCACCTCCGTCTGTTTCAGCTTCGTCCTGATTATCAAAATAATTCATAAATTAATTCAACTATTTCTTAATTAATTATTAATTAACCACCTCATCGTCACTAACCTAGCTCTTCTGTTCTGAAACCAAACTTCAATTTGTCTTGTCTTTAGATTCAATTCTTCAGCAAGTGATTTTTTCTGCGCCTGCATTTGCAACCAATTATCAACTTCTCCTGGCAGTGCAACAAATATAATACTGAATCCGAAAGAATTAATTAATTCCAAAAGAAAAAAAATATACTAATAAAGTCTTTCACAATAATTATTTTTATTATTGTGAAAGACTTTATTTATATTTTTTTTTTAAAAATTAATCTGTCTAAAATATAAATTTTCAGGAATTTATTTATCGATTTAGTTTAAGAATATAAATACATACTGAATTAAGAGTGGTATGCTGGTTGAAGCTGTTTTCAAGCATGGTTGATTGCTCCTTTGTAAGCCTGAGTTTCTTGTTGTTGTGATGGTGGTGGTGGTGTCCTCCATCATCGTCGATTCTCTGATGAGTAGAACAGAATTTTTTCTGATGAAGGGAAACCATAAGAGGCTTGTTCTTCTTATTGTTTGGCACTACTGTTCCCGCCAGAGCAAGAGAAAGCCCAGTCATGCATTCTTCTCCTTCTTCTTCTTCATCTTCCATCTTCATCACCCTATTATTATTAGTAGATGATAACATCATAATCACCAACAGAGAGTAAAATAATAGGGGTCTAATAAGCTGTTATGGGTATAAATACTTGTCACTGACGCTAAGTTATTGCCTTCTATTCAACTCTATCATTCAATTTTCAAAAATCACTTGCACACAAGACTCTTAGTCTTATTATTAGACTATCAATTTAATTAATTAAATAAATAGTAAATTAAAGTAAAGGTTAGGTGTGGTACTACCTATAAGTTAAAACACTGTATATACCGATTTAATATCAAATAATTTTCGAACACGATCACATTTGTTAACTTTTCTTTTATTCATTAAATTAACGTCAAAAATATATTATTGACGTACTTATTAATAATATTTCAAGTATTAAAATTTCATATTCACTCACGAATGTGACTGTGTTATTTTTTTGAACCTGCCCGGCCCAAAATAATTGAGCAGAAAAATTAAAAACAAATAATGAAAGGTGCTACGTAACTGTTTTAACCGAACATTGGTCCCGGTAGCGGTAGCAATAGCAATATTCTCCATATTAGAAGGCATGCTTTCCATGTGCAAGATAGAGAATGAGGGGCATTTTAGTGAAACAGAATGTTAATTTAATGCTAATTAGTAATTAAGTTTTAATTGTTAATTATTGAGGTTGGACCATACTGATGGAGGTTTAGCGTTTCCATATAGTAGTCAAATTATTCGGTACTCAAGAAACGGCTGAACAGTGTTACCCAAGCCAAAGGCAAAACTGATTTTGGGTTAAACATTGAAATTTGAAAGGCATGTGTACCCATTATTCGACAGTTATCATTATTTAATTAAGGATTTTCTAACAAATAATTTAAAGACATTCATTACGGTCACTTTAGTCAAATTTTTTCATTTATAATTATTCTCTTTATTATTTGAATGAGTATTGATCAAAACTATTCTCTCTAATTGTATTAATAAATAGCCTTTAATCACATATTAAAAAGTGATATATTCATAGTTATCAGAACCAGATCGGACCGGTTGGTTCGATCGAAAACCCGATAAATCAGCAGTCTGGTCGGTTTGGTTTACGATAAAGACCGTTTCTGTAATTAATCCAGTCAATGGAGGTCAAATTTGTTGAAAACCGGACGATTCAATATGAACCGGTGTGATTCGGGCGCATGACCCGCGCATCTCCACGGTGCATCGGCGGGCATGCTGGATCACAGTAGAAGGATCTTGTTCAAAAACTTCAGCAC
>NC_029785.2:136771707-136773017 GCF_000816755.2 Arachis ipaensis | reverse complement strand
TTTGAAAGCTAATAACATATGTGTATATATATAACAATGAAATTTATATATAATTTATTTAAATTTAAATCATATGAAATATTAAACACTAATTTTTATTTTTTAATAAATATTGTATTATAATTTTATATATTTATTTAATTATTACCGGATTAAACGGTTCGATCAATGACCCATCGATTAAACCACTAACCTAATGATCCAGCTACCGGTTCTACCGGTTCGATTTTGATAACTATGGATATATTACCTTATTAGATTAAGAGGGTGAGGTTCCCCTAATCCCTATCCCTATGAATAGCGGTTTAAATATTGTATTATAATTTTATATATTTATTTAATTATTACCGGATTAAACGGTTCGACCACTGACCCATCGATTAAACCACTAACCTAATGATCCAGCTGGGTCGATTACCGGTTCGATTTTGATAACTATGGATATATTACCTTATTAGATTAAGAGGGTGAGGTTCCCCTAATCCCTATCCCTATCCCTAATAAGAATAGCGGTTAAACTTTTGGCAGAAAAAGCATTCATTTATTGAAGCAGCTGGCGGCAGAGATAAAGCGACGTACACGTACGATCCTAACTATTTGCGACAGTTTTTGTTGTAGCCCGCAAAACTCAGTTTTGTGCCGAGCTACCGTTGCTAGTTGCTACTACTGTTACCGTGCCATTTATTTATCAACAGTTTTTTACTAGAGAAATGTTATATCATACGTGAGGATATCCTATGAAAGTTTTAAGTACAAGTATATCATTTCATCATTCGGGAGTTTTTGGCACACAAGGTCAGTGGGGCCTAACCTAACAACGCCATGACTCATGAGTGTGCCTTGAATGAAGTTGATAACCCCACTTGTGAAAATGTAAGGTGTTAAAGTTGTGTTAGGACAATAACATTTCAAAAGGAAAGAACAAGTGCAAGTTCTCCATTTTTCTTTTTCCGGGGTCATATACTAGTATAGTATTCATTTTGAATCCAAATTAAGTTTGATCATTTTAGTTGTGTAGTCACTTCAGGCCATGAGGGTTCATGTTATTGTTATCTCGTTAGGTGAGGCACCCTTAATTTGATAACTCATAGTACGCAAGGTCTTGGTCTAGTGATCATCTTCTATACTTTGCAATGAGTGCACCCGAATTTAAAATTTGGCTGATGTTAAGTAGTGAATAGAATCCTTAATATTGTATTTGTGTGGTTTAGGGATTAGGATTTAGGGTCAACCCGCATGCGCCCCAAATCGGATACTGTTCACTTCGGGATACGTGTGGGCGGTCTGGCACGCTTCCCGAGGTGGCGGCC
>NC_029785.2:136764671-136771584 GCF_000816755.2 Arachis ipaensis | reverse complement strand
GCGGTGGCGTGGCGTCGGCGTGGCACGCTTCTCGAAGTGGTGGCGTCGCAGTTTAGGGTTTAGAGTTTATGATTAAGAGCTGTCCAATCCGTCTAACAAAAAAAAATTGATGATCCATGTGGGTGTGGACCCAAAGCGGACATAACATGTCTGCTAGTTTCAGATTCCAAGCGTGAACCTGCCTATGTTGCTCTGATTTTGGGTTATACTCTTTCTGAGTTTGGTCATGGAAAGTCATGAACTAGAAGCAAGTACATCCAAACTGGTCATTTTCATGCACTACTTGCTCCACTCTTCACCTTTTTCTCAGACGATCATTATGCTATTCATCAATTTTTCAGTGTTGTTACCGAACAGTAATAATGATTGAAATGCCTTTAACGGAACATGCACCACAACTTTAGTACAAACATGATCCTATCTCGCTCCTCAATTTCAATACATAAACTACTGTTGATTTGGAGATCATGCTCTGTTTCAATTAGTAGTGTGTGAAATAAAGATAAAATCATGTATTGGCTTGACGACGTAAGTTAATTTGATTCGTGACACATTGCTTTGAATTATGAAACTATAGCCACCCGTCAAACCGATGTTTGTTTCTCTACTCCAATTAGAATTATTTAGGATGATGTATTGAATGGATATGCTGGTTGCCGGAAGCTCAATAATCTTGCTGAAAATGAAATGAATGTACAAACAGATATGGCAGCAATCAACAAGTGTCTAAGATCACAACAAAATCTGCAAGACAATGAGAGGGTGAGAGATCAATATAAATATAGCAGCCAAAGGGGTGGCATATCACAACTAGTATTTATTGTTGACGACAAAACATGGGATTGATCATAAGCAGTGTGATTGGTTTCTTTTGGCACGCGACGTGCACGTGAAATGAACTGATTTGCTTTGTTTACCTGCTCTGTGACTGTAATATCAGGAGAAGAAAAAAAAAAACCCATATACTATGATATGAGAGAGGAACGAGTAAAAAGGGTGATTGAAAGAAAAATAGGCAGGCTAGTCCAACACAAGTAACAGAACCGTGGGCACATAAGGGTTCAGACATGTTTCCCCAGCTCCTCAACCAATAATTGCATACTCTCTCTCCTCTCTGGCATGCTCTTCTATATAATGCCTTCTTAAAGTAATGCAATAACTTGCCCTATGGGTGGCAACCTTAATTTTCAGAGTGATCACACGATGAGTTCCTCAATCTTCCTCCTATACTGCCTTCTCATACTCTCCCTACTTCTCTCTCAACACACAAGCTATTCTCAAGATGTGATGCCAACTCGGAAGTTAGGTATTTCAGGCATTGCCCAAGATCACATGCACCATGAAATCCAGGTATGTTTGTACCTGTTTAATTACCTAAGACTGTAAAGAGTGAAAACCAAAGGTTCAGTTTATATCAGATACAGGATGCAGCATATTCATTCTTATAAGGCAAAAACCAGATATTCATCTATAATACTGCTAATAAAATGCAGGCAGCAGATGAGGCAATGGAAAGTAACCCGGCCAAAGAAGATTCCATGGAAGTAATACTTACCAGCGACGGTTACGTTCCTCCTCGTGATCTTGTCTACCATACAGATTACCATGGAGTAACAACTCATCCAACTCCTAAACATCCCACACCATAGGCTGCAGTTTTAATTTTGCTTGGTGAGAGATATATGCAGTTATGTATCCTAGTTTTTATTCATATGAAATGTGATGCTCACTATATGGAAAGATCAACAAGTTTAGTTTATATGCTAAGATTACATGATACATTTTCATTGCTTATGTTGTTTATTCAATTTATCCACACACAACCATCCTATAAGAACACATCCACACCTATGCTATATAGCTTATCGAAACATGCGAAATATGACCAGTTGGCAACTACAAAACTATTTAACATCAAGACATTCCACGAGGTTTATAAGATATCCCTGAACCAGCCAGTGGAAAATTAAAATAAAAAAAAATAAAACGGTTATACTATAATTTATCATGAAGTGAAACCATACCATCAATATATTGTTTTCTAATCTTGCTATACTTCTGAAGTAGCAGCATGTGCCTAGTTACTACATCCTCAAATACCACCTCACTACAAAACCTGGATATCAAATTAACAAAAGCAGCTTCTAATTCATCCTTGTGTTGGTCACAGAGAGAGAGAATGTCTTCAATCATCGAAGATTTATTTTTATATACATCACTGGTCCCATTTTCCAGATGAACCCAAAGCCATCGAATTTGTTGAAATGGGTCTTCGTTTTTCTGAACTGCAACCTCTATGCTATTCAGCACTTCCAAGAATCTAGATTCAGTACGAACTTTATTAACTAAGTGCAAAAAATAATTTTTCTGACACTGAGAAATCCTATTATAAACATCTGGCTGCAAGGTAAATGCAGCAGTTAAGCATGCTTTCCGAAAGCTAGGATCCAAATTGCCAATGATCCCGATAGCAACATGTAACAGATTAACAGACACAAGATGAAGTTTGTGAGACAGAGAGTTCAAGCCATCAAAACAAGGTCTTTTCTGGTTTTCACCCCAGCAATGAAGGGCAAAATGTGTTATTCCTTCCCACCTATAAATGAAATCCGAATACAATAAGTGAAACTCATATAACAAATCATCAGAGATATAACAAATTAATTTAAACATCGACATATTGCGAACGTTAAGTAGTAAGAAGAATCCTGCATTTATCAAAATCAAAGCAAAAAAAAAGAACAAAAAAACAGATACCCAACTTCCTAAAATTATTGGGTATGGAAATTATAATAAAGTAGTAGAGGAAAATTCATAAATTTAGGAAATCCTAATGATTTATCTTCCCAAATACCAAATAACATAAAGTAGTTGTACATATCTCAAACCAAACTGAGTAAATTCCGAACTTCACGCTCTGATGTGGCCTTTCTGAGAACACACCAACAGCAGAATAAAAGATTGAAAATAGGAAATAATTGACATAGAATCATTATTAGATTAAGTGACCAAAAATGCTGATCTATGAACGAACTTTCCAAAGACATGGGTCTGAACTCTGAAATCTTGACCCTATGTCCTGCAGACACAGTTATCTAATTTTAATAATTGACTTCAGTGTGGGTCATTCCACATGCATTGTTTCAGTTTTCTGCTCAAAGGAAAGGAAAGAAAAGGAAAAGCATCTATCATAAAATAAATGAATTTTATAATAAGTCAATATTATACATGCTCAACTTTGTGGGAAGAAAAGGATAAATCAACGAGAAAAGAATGAATCATAACTCTTGGCATCGACGAAAAGTCTGAGTACTTAAACAATCTTGCTACAGGTAGGACTTCTGATGTTACAACAAATCAGACCATGAGGAATTATTGATTTGATTAACAGGATGTCCCTTACTCCCATCTTTATTTGATAACCAACTAATCAAACTTATGGTCATTTTGAAGGACAGAAGGGCATAGTAGAGATAACTAATCAAAGATGGACCAACTTTGACTATGGGACAAGAACATCAAGACCTAACTATTATATAACGGGTAATTGATTGTGATTTCTGAGATTGAGTGTGTTGCCAAATATAACGATCAAGACCAGTAAGAATATGTGTAGATAATACTTCCCTTTTTCAGAATATAATTTCTAGTTTTCCATTGAGAGTAAACAAAATGAAATTATGGTATTGTCAATAAATATTGCATCCTTTTTATGGGGAGAGAAGAAGAAGAAAGAAAGCATATATTTTTCTACTATCATTTCATTGAGCATTAAAAGGATTAATTAATTGCATTTCAATAGGCACATTATATTTGACAATACATAGACAAACTTCATGCATGGGCATGAAATGTTGAGTATGAGCTGTTTCATAGTATCCTCTATACTGGCAAAATATTACTGAGTTCAGCTCCATTGTAGCAGTAACTCTCTTTAGAAAAATGTAAGGTAAAAAGGAACTGCAACCTGTGAACGGTTTTCTCTGTATTTTAATCATCATATTCTTGTTTTGCTTTCAAGATTTTCAATTTTGAAAAGCAGCACTTTCATTTTCATAACAGATCCAAGCCTAGAATAAAAAAAATTCTTCCCATGCGTGAAGATATATCCCCCATTTTTAACCCCATACCAGGATCACCCTAAACATGAAAAGTCTATGTACAAAAATAACATAAATATTATGCTAAGCATAACATTATCAGAGATGCGTTAACCATCAGTACCAAATTTAAAGGGGCGGAAAAAAAAACAAGCGGGGGGAAAGTAAGTTAAATTTTACTTACTCAAAAGGAGGTTCAACCTCAATACTAAGTGTAAGATGCAAAGAAAACTCAGGAGAACCATCTCCAGAGGTTGTGTAAGCTTCATGAGGAAAACCTCTGGGAATATACAACACATCACCCTCCTTGAGAAAGAACTCCCTTTTTCCAGCTTTAGTATAGTCAATATCAGAACCATTTAGATCATCATATAACCGTGGTAACAGCTGACTGGATTGAGAGAATACAGTCCACTGCTTAGAACCGAAAATCTGGCATACAAATACACAGTGATCATCATAGTGACAAGCCAACCCTTGAGAATTAGGTGGCGTTAAGTACAAATTGGCACCTACTGAAGGTTGACCAAACATAAGCGCTAATGTTTCTGCAACAGCAGCAATGCTCTGAAAACGAAACTCCAAACCACGCAGGGCAATAGTATACCCCTCTTTATATGCTTGGACACACTTCAAGACATCATCAATCATAAAATACTGAGGTTCCTTAATGCAGCCTGGATGAAAATCCTGAAAATAATGCATCTCTTTTCTTGATTGCCATTCTGCTTTTACAACTCTTATATCCTGCTTATAGATTATGGGACAACCCAATCTGTCTTTCACCTCATTGAGAAAATTGAAGATGTTCAATTCATCTGAGGCAATAGGAAAACATGACACTAGACTATGGAGAATTGAGGAAATAAGGGAAGGAGCACACCCTGTCCAACTCAAAGATTTTTTAAATGGGCTGAACATATCATAGACATCTGGATCATTCACTGTCCCCTGTAACAGAAATGGCGAAACTTCCCAGTAGTTTGATAAAAAATCTTCAAAACTAGACTCACTTGTTCCAAAAAGTCCTGCTTTGATCACTTCAAACGGCATAGAGACAGTAAGTTGACCAGCATAAGCAGAAAGCCTAAAAATGGCTTCAGCAAGGTTACTAACTCCAATGTTGCTTTTACAAAGGTAACCTCCTTCATTATATTTCACAGCTGCTTTCATTACCACTTGATCACTTACTTTTGTCCATAACTCTTTTAAAAGCCTCAGAAATGCGTCAGAAAGGCTTCTTGGGATACTTTGCAGTTGCTCAACTTCACAGGTATTGATAAGAGTAACAGTTGCACTGACAAACCCAGCTGAAACTTCATCTTCCTTAATCCCAATCTTAAGAGAGCCGAAACTTCGATTTCCTTCAGACCACAGAGAGACTGATTCTACACACTTAAAAATCTGGAGAAACACAAACCTAAGGAATGCCAACCGTTTAGCTACTCTACTT
This sequence comes from Arachis ipaensis, assembly GCF_000816755.2. Lineage (NCBI taxonomy): Eukaryota > Viridiplantae > Streptophyta > Magnoliopsida > Fabales > Fabaceae > Arachis > Arachis ipaensis. The sequence goes on along the minus strand of NC_029785.2, from coordinate 136,766,031 downwards.
AGTTCACCATCACACAAACAAGCATATAAATTTTCATCTTCACAATCATACAATCAGAACTAAATCATAACCGATTCAATTTAAATGCTTACATCAGTTTCTCCAAAGCATAAAACTTGAGCAGCTGGCGTTGGCCGAAGGTGGTAGCGGATAAATCCAACACCGCATTGCATGCAGATAACAGAACCTTTCTCTTGGGACTCTCCAACAGCGATATCAAACCCTTAAGAGCCTGGGAATCGGATGCAACCTGCTCGTTCGCCTCCAAGGAGACGAGCGAGGCAGCGCCTACGATATCGGCGGCGCGGCACGCGATTTCGGAGCAGTTGGAGCTGAGAAGAGCAGGGAGGAGAGCTAGAATGGGCGTGAAGGAGGATTGGGAGAGAAGGGAAGGGCGAATTGTGAGTAAGCATTTGTTGATGAGGGGACGGTGGTGCTTCGAAAGAGATGCAAGTAACAAACCGAAGATGGAATTGGAATCGGAACCTTCAAGACTAAGAAGAGCAGAACCAGAGGGTTTCAGTTTCCTTTTCCGTTTCCGTTTGGCGTATGCAGCCTCTGCATGCTGCTGCTTCTTCTTCTTCATTGTTTCTCGCAACTAATCTACCCAGAGATGGAGTTGGCATATGAATAACTGGGCTGGGATTCATGGAGCAGGCCCAACACTAAAAAACTGAGTACACTGCTGTCATGGCCCAACAAAAAAAACTGAGTACACTGATCGTTCTCACGTCTTAACACTGATTATTGGAAGGAACACATGAATACAAATTGGAGGACACTGCTAACTCTTGTCATGCCAATCTCAAAAAAAGAGATGTATACAAAAATTGTATACAAAAGTAATTTATAATTTTTTTTTTTTTTTTGGTTTACCCAAACGGTATCCCCCAACCCAACAGGTTAAGGACTAATCCGTCGCGGATCTGAGCTCCATTTAAGGGTCTGCCGCTGGCCAATGAGTTGCTGCATGCACAAGGCGGGATTCGAACTCCCAACACTTGCTTAAGCGGACGAGTGAGCTGACCACTCGACCAACCCAAGTTGGTTAAAGTAATTTATAATTTAATATTGGTGCAAATATATGATACAACAATCAAGTGTTACATCCAAAAGAACCCACGATGGGTTGGGCTTATTACTAATATGAAAACTAGTACGACACAACAATCACCACGTTTGTGACCCAAATAATCTATAACTTTAGGTAAACATTAAAATCAATTCTAAACCAAAAAAAAAACATTAAAATCAATTATTTTTTTAATGTAAAATATACATCAAAATATAAAATATACATCAAAAATAAATTTAATTTTATATATATTTATATAAAAATATATAATAACTAATTTTAATG
>NC_029785.2:136751317-136764646 GCF_000816755.2 Arachis ipaensis | reverse complement strand
AAATTCTTTATTAGTAAAAAAACTTTTGCATAAAGAAAAGCATATGGACCAACTCCTTATCAGCAAAAAATTGAACAACTTAATTAATTATAATTATTTTAATTAGTTTATTTATTTATAATTTAGAATATTTGTTATTAATTATTTTTTATGCCAAAATCAGGTTTGGTATGATACGTTCAGAACCTTGCAATGGGAATCACGGAAGTGCACTTAACGCTTCCGAGTCTTCACCCTCTCTCCCTTTCCACGGCTACCGTGCATCGGTTCTCTCTTCCAAACAGCAAAGGCGCCAACCTCCTCCATCCAAGGCATCATCTCAGCGCTCCCTTCTCGGTAACCCTCAGTCCGTGCCGCCATTAGCGGTGCTACGATTGATCATGGTACAAGATGTTTCCGGTTGCGGTGCAACCTTTCACTCTTCTGCTCATCAATTGTCTCCACCCTCTCCATCAAATCATTCAAACTGTGGCTCCCTCGTCGCTTCTCCCCAGTGCATGCCGCCATTGGCCATGACATTTGTGAGCGTGGTTCAAGTTGTGTTACCGACTCGATAACATTTCCGTTCTCCCGCAAAGACCATTACACCGAGCGTTTCCTGCATAAAGAAGCTGCCGTCGCGGTGCAAAGCTTCCGAAAAAGAGCATCGTCCATGGAGTTTTCAACCCCCGAAGGCGAATCGAATAGCACATTGATCAATTCAGATGAAGGCAATGAAGAATTAAGTGTAGGTGAAGTTGTTATTCAAGAGGAGTCTAAGGTATGTTGGATAGGCTGGTCTTGCATTGTATGAAATTTTATGATAATGTGTTATGTGAATGTTTCTTATTCATGCTAATTATATGTTTTTTAAGTTGATTTATTTGGAAAAATCTGGTACAGTGATATGGTTAGTTGAGATATTAATAAAGTATGCTTGACTCCCATGTGTGTTTGCACTTTTTTTTTATATTTTTTATTGGAGCAGTTCATTATATAGTAATGATCTTAAGTTGATAAAAGTTTTTTCTGGTGTCTTTAATTGAAGGTCGACGAAATTACCGACGTCATTGTGATGAGAAAGGATGAGTTGGAATTGAGACACGAGGTTTGAATTATTCCTTATTATTTGTTACCACCATGGTAATGAACTCGTAGTTTTTATCTCGACTCGTTAACCTAATTCAGAATTGTAATTCGTTGAATCGTAAGACGGAACGTAAATGTGACTCGTAAAATATAAAAATTATGAAAAATTTGATAGCAAAAATTTATTTTACCAATAATAAAATAAATCTCAAATAAACCAAATTACCTAAAAGACTATAACTAATATTATACCATAACAAGTTAAAAGTCACAACTCATAAGTCATAACACAAATTCACAACTCAACTCAGAAATCAAAATACAAATTCACAACTCACGAATTTATACGATACCAAAATAACTTCAAATAGCCAATAAACTAACCAAACTAGTAACAATGAACAACTAATTAACTAAAGTCTAAATAAGTCATTTAATAATCTTTCTATTCTTCATTAATCATAAAATCTTCCGCATTATCATCTTCATTTTTAGGAGCAGGAGGAAGAGGTCCTTGGAGAAGTTCTTCAAACTCATCATCATCAAGATAAGAAATAGTTAAGGGATCCTTAGAAGCACCAATAACTTTATTACCATTTGCTTCATCATTCAAATCAGGATCTAAAATTAGAGCATCCAAATCTTCTTCTTCTCCATCCTCATCAACAACAAAATTTATTAAATTATGTTTAATTCCAATTACAACCATCTAAGTTCAACAACAAAGTTCAACAATTCAATTTGAACAAAAACTATTAGCATAACAAAAATTCAAGAATTGTCTTCAATGCCACAACAACAATTCAATCATTCAATTAAAAGAAATTCATCAAAAAAATTCAATAAAGAATTTTAAGTAATTCAGAACAAAATAGAGCAAAGCAAATTTTTTTCTAAAGTTCAACAACAAAGTTCAACAATCCAATTTGAACAAAAAATATTAGCATAACAAAAATTCAAGAATTGTCTTCAATGCCACAACAATAATTTAATCATTCAGTTAAAAGAAATTCAACAAATAAAATTCAATAAAGCATTTTAAGTAATCCAACAAAATAGAACAATATCTTATCACCTCTCACTTTTTATCTGTTGGTGCAACTGTGCAACGGAAGGTTTCAGATTGAGTACTCAAAGTTTTTTATGCAGTACTTTTCTTATCTATTCTTATTCTCATTGTTTTTTATTTTTCTTTCAATAAAACACAATCAATATGAATTCTGAACCTCTATCTGGGCAAAATTGCTTCTCTTTTAGTTTACAGGTTATACTATTTCTTTTTAATTCACATAGTATCCTTTACATTTCACACCTCATGTCTTTTATGTGTTGATACTTGATAGAAAACTCTATCCTAACAGCAGAATTTTTCTTAATGGAATTGCACCTTTAACAAAAAAAAAATACTAAATTGGACTTCATTCTTTAATGCAAAATAAAGATGATTGAACTATCCTTAACTAAAACATAACATAGGCATATTAAGGAAAAATGAGCCTCAACTTTCACAATAGAAGTTTCATGTTCCATATCTAAAATAAACCAACTAAACAAAAAGAAATTCAAAGATTATTTAATAGATAAAGCAAAAACAGCATACAATAATAATATCTTTAGATTACTAAATCATTAAAATTGCATATCTCAAAGAAGAAAAATCAATAAACAATACAAAAGCTATATCATATACATACAGCATACTGATATGAAATACATGCTTGCAATAAACATGAACACATAAGTTAACCTCAATTTGAAAACCTACTATAATTCACATAAAACCATATTCCAGATTGAACAATATAATCAATCTGCAATATAATTGATAAGCCAACAAAGGTAATATCAATTCAACCTGCAACATAATCAATAATAAACAAGCACAACAACAGATTGAGCATTGAAGATGATAAAAATTAAAAAAGAGCTTTTAACTTACCTGAACTACCAGTGAAGGAGAGGAGAAGAGGAGCAACAATCCAAATTCCAGAGCTAGAGAGGTAGGGCCAGAGAACCAGAGACAAAGAGGCAGAGCCAGAGAATCTCGTAAATCACAATCGCAAAGTGACGCTCACACAGCCTAGCCACCACCAGTCTGATTCGACAACAACGGTAGCAAACCTTATGGCAAGTCGGTGACACTCCAAATTGGGAATTTTGGTCACGGAAAATTCAAACTTCAGAGGGATAGAGAGATAGAGTCAGAGATTGAGAGACTTGAGAAAGGTGAAATTTTGCAATTTTTGCCATGGAGATAAACTGTAAAGTGATGAGGAAGGTTAAGAGATTAGGGAATTTACTGCTAGTCTGCTAGGGCTCCCCATCTTCCATAGTCTTCTATTCAAATTAGGCTATTGGGTTGGATTGGGCTGCAATCAGGGCCAAGAAAAGAGCTTCCTCCATCTTGAACGCAACATCGCGGCAAAATCGGCGATTTTGGCGGCTCTGCGCTTTTGCACGGCGATTCCACAAGATACAGGTGAGTTCTGGACGAGAAGCAAAATCGACATGGAGAGAAGATTCAAAAACGTGAAATCGTGCGTTTTCACGTGTTGAAACGCGATTTTAACTACCTTGGTTACCACGTTATAGTTAGTGCGTTAATGATACTTTTAATTGGTATTTGGTTTTGTGAATTGATATTACAGTTGCCGGATCAGAGCGGGAATAGTGAAGAGGAAATTTCAGTCATAGAAATGTGTTTTGATTCGTTGTCTCTGGCACATAAATTTTATGCAAATTATGCAAAGAAAGTTGGGTTCGTAACTAAAGTCAGGAACACGAATTTTAACAAGACGCGGAAGGAATCAAAGATACCCATTAATCAATCTATTCACTGCACGCGAGAAGGTTATCGGGAGTCTCGATTGAAGGCAGCAACTCGGGCAAACAGAATTACAACCATGAGATGCAGAGCAAGGATATATGTCATGATGGATAGGGAGAAGGAAAGTTGGATTGTGTCTAGATTAGAATTGAGGCATTCTCACCCTTGTTCGGCTAAGAAAGCGGTCTACTATCATGAGTAGTTGACGATGCATGCTAAGTGCGTCATTACAGATAACGACAAGGCTGGCATAAGACCCAACAACGTATCTAGCATTGGCAAACGAGGTTGGTGGGTCTTCAAACTTGGGTTTTTCCGAAAAGGATGTCAGAAATTACATCACAAGCAATCTCCAATGTGCTGATGACAATGCAGACTTTAAGGAGATGATGAATTATTTCGTTCGAATGAAAGAGATCAATCCCAACTTCTTTTATGCCATAGATGTTGACGATGCTAATAATTTCAGGTACGCACTCTTGGTAGATGCAAGGTGTAGGGTTTCGTATGAATATTATGGAGATGTGGGTCGTTTGACACCACTTACAGAAGAAACAGGTCTGTATACTTATGGGTCAATCAGAAAAGCAGTTATTTTTTTAATTTGTTTTTGGGTCTGTCATTTGTTTTTGGTATTTTTGCAGGCATGGTCTACCGTTTACATCCTTTGTCGGTGTAAACCACCATGCGAAATATACTCTTCTTGGTTGTGCTTTACTTGGGAGCAAGGAGATCCCTAGTTTTGAGTGGGTGTTCATGAAATGGGTGAGATGCGTCGGGACTGCGCCAAGGGGGATCATCACTGACCAGTGCAAGGCCATGGCCGGTGCTATTAGGAAGGTCCTACCAGATACTTTCCACCGATGGTGCATCTGGCACATACTGAAGAAGTCACAATTCAAGCTTGGAGGTTACGCTAGGTACGGAGAATTGAATGTTAAGATGAATAACATTGTGTGGAATTCTCCTTCTGCTGACTCTTCTGAAGTTGATTGGGGTGGATTCATCAAAGAATTCGACCTATGTCAGAACAGATGGCTAATAGGTCCGTTATCGTTAACTTAACTCCTGTCTATTGGTTGCATATTGCCTATTTATTCACTGTTGGTAATTCTGCCGGTTTGATTTGGTTGTTGTGTTTTTTTAGGAGTGTAGTCGATGTTTTTTTTTTACCTAGTCAGTGGATGTTCTTTTCAATACACAAACAGATGGTTTCTCTCTTAGAAAACTGGATGTTTTTTATTTGTTTTATCAGTTCTTTGGAAGCTGTCATCATATTGTGTCTAAGCGACACTCTTATGCTTTGTTTTTTTATTCGTTCAAAGGCATCAAACACCTAGAATAAGAGGCAAGAATCATACAGTTTTTAGTCATCTAGCGCAGTGACTTACCCATTTTCTCTTGGAAGCTGCTACCTTGTCAAAATATCTGGAATTGGCATTGAAGTGAGGACCCAGCCCCACATAACTCAAGGTAGGGACCTCCCTGAAAGAATCCAGGTTCCTTTTTGCAACACTGTTTCCTATTAAAACAATCATATTTAGTTTCAGTACACAAATCTTAAACACTGAAAATCCACAAAATCATTTAGACCAAAATTCCTGGGAAAATACAGTAGAAGTCATCCTTAAACCGTGATGATTTCGAGTCATTAAAGGTGAAACATATCTACTAAATGATCTGCACGGTCAATTTTAATTGGTTAGGGTCAATTTTATGAGAGATTATATTTATTAAGAACTCCATTCATTCTAGCAAAGTGTTAGTATGTTCTACTTACGTTGCTGTTGACCCAACGACGGGGTTGCAATGTGCACAGGTCTTCTCGGAGCAATACTAGATGTAGCCTTCCTTCATACAATGCCACAGCTTGCTCTTCCCCTAACGACACATTGACAGCCCATTGTCGCACTCGATCTTCATCACCCTCGTCGAGCTTTCGCCCTTTTAGTAACGGATGCACCTTTATAAGAGTACACTGGGTATGGTTCTTTTCCATCTGAGTCATTCCAGGTGAAATCCGGTGGCTCAGTGGACTAAGTGTCCTGCAAGATGGAGTGGTTGGCATCACGGTCTACAGGGGCTCTGTGTATTGAAGTTGCTCAAGGTATTCTCATATTCTTTTGCTCTCCAGGTTTCGCATTGACAAGAAATCAGGATTACTGCATCAAAATCAACCAATGTTAGAGAAAAGTAAATTTTGTATGCGTACATTTCCTAATTCCCTAACGTGCAAAATAGACCCAAAAAAAGAGTTTTGCATAGAAAATTTGCCCGTCAAATTCCCATTCTTGATGTTGTACTAGTGTTATGGAGAGTGTGCCTGCATCGGGAACCCTGGAGTCAGTTGTTTCATGAGGTGTGTTTTCCTGATTGAGGTTGCCGTCGGGGGTCTCCAAACTTCTTTTTTGTTAGTCAACTCCCTGGTGAAACAATCGGCTCCTCTTCTTAGCAAGAGGCTCATTGTCCTCATCATCATCTGGGCTCATTGGGAGATCTTTTTCTTCAGATGATTTTGAGTCGGACCTATGTGGTCGGTCCTTTTTAACCCCCTATTTTCTTGGTAGCTGATCTGCTTATTTGTTTTATGCACATCGAATATATTACTTAAAGAAACATCCAATCATATTGAAATCAACCTTCTGAAAATACTTAAGCTAGTCCAGAGTTTAATCCATACACAACCATAAACGTATACTCATTTTCAGGCTAGTTTTCGATCTCTCTGCCCGCCGTGAGCATTTTCTAGTTGGAGGTGGATTTGTTGTGCTTCCAGTTGGTCATCTTTCCATTGCTTCCTGCTCGCTCTTTCTATCGACGGAGCTTCCCTATTTGTAGAAATAGCGTGAATCAAATTAACAATAATGAAGTCAATTTATTAACATGCTAAGTCGTAAATATGTGCTTACCCCTGGCGCAACCGAAGCTTTTCATCCATGCTTTTGTTGTGTTTTTTTTTTTGCTTTTCTCTTTTTAGCTTGAGGTGATCGGCCTTCTACGTCTTTACTTTTTCCCTTTCTAGTCAAGAGGCATCCCTGATTTAAGAAATGAAAAGAATCATGGATCAAAATCAAACGCCCAAGTATCACCAACAAAAAAATCCGAAACACAAAAAAAAAAACCATTCAAATCTTAAAAAAAACGAAGTCATCCCCAACTACCTAACACATCTAAAATCGAAAAACATATGTAAAAACAACCATTTAGCAAAGAAAAGAAACATCATGATGCCTCTCAGAAGCAGCATCCACTGACATACTGGCATAAAGTATCCGATTTCTAGAAAGAAATGAGTACCTCGGAAATAACATATTGCGCCTTATTTTCTAGACTTTCCGAGATCCACGCAGCAAGCCATGACTCATGCTCATGACAGTTGTCAAGCTGACCATATTACAACTGCTGAAAATAGAGAACCTGGACAGAAGAAGGGGACAAGTTATGCTCTATAACAAAAATGACATGCTCAATTTACTAATAGTCATTGAATGCATCCTACCAGCATGACGAATATGTTGCCCTCACAAGTTTTGTTCCTTTTGAGCTTATACTTCTCGGCTGTCGTGTCGAACCACTTTAGAGTTTGCAACGGCCAGTTGAATCTTCTGGGATCAGAATATCCAAGACGGGGTAAATGTGCCATGGCGAAATTATCTGTTGTGTTGTAGGGCACAGGAACATTTTCATTACCACCAGTAGGAAATATCTCCTAAACTCCATCCCATCTGATTTCTTGCCATAGGACAGCTATAAACCAAATCCCGGAGTTCATTTGTTATCCATCTATGGAACCTCTTTTTGATGGCCACGTGGGCCGGATTTTTGTCATCCAGGGTTGGAAATGGATCGCCTACAACATGTCGATGCATTAGTGCAAGGTAAAATATATACACCCAATGATATTTACACGAATATGCCTGTGGCACATTAAGTAATTCAGAGAGCGGAACTTACCACGAAATTCCGCCCGATTAACGGCATTGAGGCGGATGTTCCCAACGTCGAGTATAAAAGTTCTTGTCTTAACTTCATACGATTCGGCCAGGTGAACTATGATGGCCTGCTTCACAGACCAATTCGGAACAAGCCCCAAGAATCCGAATCCGATTTCATCAATCTCCGCAAGCTTCTCAATGGCGTTGTTTTTAGTTAGCTTGCTCATCATGTCATGAATGTAGCTGGGCGAGTATCGCGACTCTAATACTTTTTGTCAATGGCAACAGTAGCTGTAAGTCACAAATAGGATCATGTGGAATGACATGTCGATAACGGTAAATATCATTTTACCTTTTTTCCCATCTTGATTGGCTTTTCGGCAACACAACCCTGGTGCTTGTTCACAAGAAATAGTTACATAACACCATGCCCAAATCCTTTAATAAAACCTGTAGATGAAATCAGAAGCAACATCCAACAAGTCCTTAATTATACACTGTTATTGCTGCTATATAAAACCCCAATCAAATAATAGCATATACACCCAAATCAGAAGCAACATCTAACAATTCCTTAATCATACCCAAATCAGATGCAACATTCAATAAGTCTAATCTATGGTGCCCAAACCCCTATATCAATTAATACCAATTATTCAACACTAACCAAGTATCGTTCGTTATTGTCTATAATACCCATCAAAAACAAAAAGAAGAAAGATTAAAGATAATGGTCTAATGGATTATATTTATTATGCGTAAATTCTACAAGATTTGTCATGCCCATCTTTCTTATTTGTTATTTTATGTTTTTCCCATAATATTTGTTATTTTCGTTTTTCTATGCACAATGTTAAAACTCAACTTTATTTTATTCTTTTTTTTTTAATTTTATGTCCATATGTTATCAAAACTTTATAGTACCAGGTCTTAACTTACTATATAGGATATTAAAGCTATCACTCTGTCATTTCAAATAGTCCCATATTTATTCCTAAAAAAATAAAATAAATTCGAGTGAATGAAATTTGTCTTCAACTTGTTCACAAGCAATTCTAAGTGAAATGAGATTAATTGGGGTCTAAAGTTGGCTAACAAGTCCGATACTATAAACTAAACTAGCCATACAAACATGAATTCATGTAGTGGGAAAAACATGTTAACAATTTAGTTCAAGTTTAAATAGTGAACATATAGCTTATTTCTTAAATCAGTATGAAATTGCTGTGCACATCAAAGACACAATCCTATTAAACTATATTTTGAAGCAAATAATAATAAAGGAAAAAAAATATGCAAACCAAGTTCAATCCTTAAGCAGGTGAGAGAACACTACATCATAAAGCATAATAGAAAATCAACTTTTGTCTCCCGAGAATCAAATTCAGTTAATGTATACATTCAATAGTTCCCACCTAAAGAATGCAAATATAATAGAAAAGATCATCTAGCAAAATGAAAACATGATTTGTGCATGACATTTGTTATAAAAATCCACATGTTCTTAGCCTCAAAGCTATGTGTTAGAAGGTAGAAACTGGATGTCAAAGCTGCTTGAGTAGGCTTCCAATACAACTTCCTGGTTCATATAAAAACACAAAAATTCACAAAAAACAGTTATAAAACACCATGCCCAAATCCTTTTGATAAAACCTACAGATAAAATCAGAAGCAACATCTAACAATTCTCTAATTATACCCAAATCAAAGGCAACATCCAATAAGTATCATCCACTAAAATCCTACATCAATCAACACCAATTATTAAACATTAACCAATTAGTTCTATCAAGCGAGGTTTCGAGGCTTGAGCAAGGGACGTCCTACTGCGTTTGTCAGAGCAGAACATGGAGGCTTTAATGGCGCTGCCAATAGCGACACACTCTTGGTGAGAAGGAGAACCCCCTTGTTCCTTGCACCTGGGTGGCACGACGTCGCTACGGTAGAGATGGACGAAACTCCGATTAGCGCACCAGTTAGCACGTTGACGGGATGGAAGCGTTGCGACGTTCTGGAGCGAGCTTTGGAGGTCGGCTGTTGTCCGCACGTGGTGGACGGAGGCGTTGCGTCTGTTGACGGCGGAGAAAACGTCACGCGATGAACCTGGTAGTGTGACACTACGCGCCGTGGATGGTTTTGGAGTTCTGCTATGGTGAAACGGTGAAAAGAGATGAAAGGGTTTAGTTAGGGTTAATTTTATTTACTTGGGTGAATTTTGGATGTTGTTGAGGTGAAGTTGGTTTCGGAGTCCCAATCCAATAGGAGTTGACAAAATTTTGGTTGGATCCCTCTTAATTTCCTAGCATTATTGTTACATAATAACCTTCATGGAGTTGCTATTTGTCCAAAAATATTCAGAAGAAAATAAAAAAATCATATTAATATAATCTAAAATTATTTTATTTTGTATTCTTTAATTATTATTTACTTGCTTTATTTTATATTTTTTTTAATTATTATTGAAATAATTAGATAATATGTTAAACATAATAAATATATAATTAAAAATATTACATGTATAAAATAATAAATATTAAATTAAATAAAATACTTTTGATTATTATCTCTCTAATATTATGCTAGTTGTCAATTTCATCACCTACTCCATGGTCACCTAGAAAGTATGTTGTTCACCTTCTAGATTGAAGTAATCTTTCTATATTTTGATCAATTCTCGTAAGCGTATGCAATATTAAGGGTTGTGTAGAATTCAAAGAATTGCTCATGATAATTTGAAGTTTCTAAATGGGGCCATATGAGAAATCATTTGACCTAACTGTGATTGCGAACTTGAGACTAGGAAGTGTGACCATGCATGAGCGCCATGTGAATTGTGTTTCACATTAGCTTCATTGTCCTGATTCATGCACTATATTTGACTTCTCCAGCTAATACTGGTCAAATACAAAATCCAACAAAATTAGGCAAAGTGACGACTGATGAGGATTATTCCATTATTCATTATTATTGTCTAATTCATGTGAGTACCTTTGAAACTAAGAGGGAATAATAATTATTTAAGTATGGTGGGATATTGAAATTTACGAAAGCATATAATACAGGAGGAGTATGTAAGATTAAAGCCAGAGGACTCTTTTTTTATATTAAGAAATGAATTCCTTCCACTAATCCACTTGGTGGAGACACTTTAATTTAATCTAAGGCATATTGATATTAGTCACAATGGTGAGAAGATTTGAATTAGCTGGCGTGAGACCCGTATTTTTACTTGTCCCACTTCATACATAAAAGTTATTCCAATTCTCCATTTGTTCAACCCGACCATTGACTTTTTTTTTTTTTTGCCACCCACACTGTTTGTTTTCAATCCTACCTACTAGGGGTGTAAGTTACGGAACCGAATCGAAATTTATCGTAAAATCGAACCAAACTTACAACAACTAAATAAAAAATCGAAAAAATCGATTTTTTTAGTTTTTTTTGAATTAAATCAATTGGTTCGGTTCGGTTTTTGGTTGGTTCGACAGAAATCGAATCGAACCGAACCAAATTGAAAAAGTGGCTTAGTAATGCATTGAAATAAAAATTTTAGACTTAACAAATATGTTTGTTTTATGTTTAGTTATTGGAATGAATTGAAATTGTGTTGAATTTGAATGTAATATAATATTATTTCAGTTTATTAATTGTTTTGAATATCATTTTACTAAGATTAATTTTCTATTAGTTAAGATTTAAAAATAAAAAAAACCGATCAAACCAAACCATTTTTGATTCGATTAGATTCAGTTCGATTATTGCAGAAACAATAAACCGATTAATTGATACTCTATAAAAACCGAACCGATAACACCCTACTACCTACATCCTATGGATATGAGGAATTACATTAGATATCCCAATAATATAAAATCACAAGAATAATCTCATCAAAGAAGGAATGTCAAAAAAAGAGAAAACTTGTATTTCATACTATTTGGTGTCAAATTTACATCAAGTTGTAGACGAGCGTTTGTTTGGCGTCCACAAAAGTGACAAGAAAGGCAAAAGTTGACTTTGCCTCGGATATTTTGAAAGGTGAATTTCAGGTGGCAGGCGTGAGTGCCGTTGATGAAAGATGCTGAGGGGAAAATCCAACGGGTTGTGGTTGTGTTTGGGTGTGGCGGTGGTCACCCTCGTAAGTAACGATGAGCGTGTTGGGGTCGTCTTGTGCTCTCTCCACGTGCTTCCTGGCTGGACACCCTCTCACGCTACTGCACCTGTAGTAACTACTGCCACCATCCAACATTAAAACTAAATTAACATCCACACCTTTTAAAATAATCATAATTCATTTTCCTAATTAACAGAATAAAATAATACCGAGGGTAGGGTGATCCCTTGATAGGTTTTTGACCGTATTTCCTCCACGAGTATTCGTCGGTTGGGATATCTGCAATCCTTGAGCTTATTGCCGCCATTCGAACCACTCGTTTCACACGGGTTTTCCTGTAAAATGATATAATTTTATTATCCAATTTAATTTTATTATTTAAATTTAGGTAATTTTAAGAGTAGTTAGATAAAAATTTAGTTACGAAGTTGATACTTCAAAGTCGATAGATAAAAATTTAGTCAAATTAGTTAAATCATTTTATAGCTTTCAAATATCAACTTCACGTGAAGTCGACTAAACCTACGTTTTTACTTTAAATTTAAGAAAATGTCTAGGAGACCAGCAACTTTATTGAATTCTGGTCAATATATAACCAACAAAAAAAGGTGAACATTTAGATAAAATCTCACATCATTAAAATCATCATTGATAATTATTTGATGGATATAAATCACAACAATTGCTGACCCTAACAGAACACTTCTTAGTCGAAGAAAACAAGTCATTAATTAATTACCTTCTCTTGGAGCAATGACACTGGGAGGAGGAGGATGTGGCTTTTCCCGAGGAAAGGGTGGCGTCGTGACACCTTTTACGGTGAGATGAGGAGAGAGGAGGCTTCCCAGCGGCGATGATGAAAGGACCTATCTTACCGTCGGAGACGCTGCCATCTCCGGTGATGGTGGACATGAAGGAGGAGGTGGTGGTGGACATGGGAGGAGAAAGCGATGTGCTACATGATGTATTTGGATTATTATTATTATTCTTAGACTTTGAGTGGTTATTTGGATTATTAATTGATGGCTGGTTGACCTGAACGGGCTTAGCAAAATCTAGAGTCAAACCCTGAGGAGGAGGAGGTGGCACTACGACTTTTGATTGGTCAAGCTGAGGTTGAGATTGAGAAGGTGCGCGACGGAAGCGAGCATGACCGGTGCGATTCAACAAGTTAATAACCTGTTTGAACTTTGAAACTGTGAAGTCGGTGATTTCTGTGCAGTCACGGTTATTGAGATCGATGCGGTAGTGATTATCGTGAGAAGAAGAAGAAGAAGAAGAAGGGGATTGTGAAGAGAGAAGTCGGATGAGATGCTCCATGCTCTTCAAACCAGCGGAAGCAGCTTCTTGTATGGCAATCTGTGACTCCATCTTGGGTTGTGGTG
>NC_029785.2:136746863-136751288 GCF_000816755.2 Arachis ipaensis | reverse complement strand
AGAGGAAGGAGAGCTTGTTATAAAAGAGATTGGGGGTTGGGAAAGTCAAACAAGTCTCTTCAATCCAACGGTCCAGATTCATTAATACTTCGTGGTGGGTCCTCCCCACTTGTTCCTACGAAACTGCTAAACAATCATAATTCATATCTTCCTTTAACTAACTAATTAATACCTCATTTCTTAAGTTTTTTTCTAACCCCAAAATGGTCAACGCACTTTCACGTACTCCTTTTTCAACACGCTAATCAATTAATACCTTGCTGTATTTTCTTAATTTTTTGCAAAGTTAATTTACGGTAATAGGTAAAATAAATTTAAGACTCCTATTCAACATAGCATATATATAGTAGTTTAAATATATATAAAAAATAGAGACGTTTGTGATACGGTTTTGACTTTGGTGCGCTTTAATAATAATTAGAAAAGGAAAGGAAAACTAATGCGAATTTGTTGGTGAACAGGAGACTCTGCATAAATCACATCAACGATGTATAATATTTGCTACTGAAATAACTTTTCAAGTCTTTAAAAAGCAAGTTGTTACTTTTAAATTAAGTGAGGGGTTATTTTCTTATCGGCCATGATGGAAAAGCTTTGTTATTCCACACTGTATAGTACTATAGTCCACTAACAAAATATATAAAATTAGTGGAGTGGCCTCCTCGGATGTTTCTCCCTTTATCTTTTTTCCTTTTGTCATTTTGCCTATCGTTGACTATATCTCTACTTATTAAAGCAGCAACTAGCAAATGACTAATTAAATTTAAATTATATAATATTAATAAAGATGAAACAACATAATCAAGAGTACACAACTTGAATCTTTTTGTTAGGTCAATGTCTAATTTGTGCAGCCATCACATAGAGGAAGAGAAACGTTATGATGGCATGTCAACCAAAATACAATGTTCTGATTTTTTTGTCACTTCAATTCAACCATATGGGAATAAAATAGGAGGAGGAGTAGCACTTCTTGCTATTTTGAATAAATTGTAAATTGAAATGAAATCGTATAAAGTAACACCCATTTGATTTGATTTGGATCAAGAGCCGATGATAAGAATTTATTCTATGATAATAATAATGATAATAATATGCTTTTCATGATGCGCCAGATGTTTAATATTCCAATTTGATTTAATTGAAACCTTAAAGCCCATAGTGAGTTGATGAATAAGGACGATCAAGCACCGTTGGATTAGTCCAATGGGCGAGATGCATGTGGTGGTGGTTGACCTAAGATTTGTACGACATTTATTTAAATAAAGAGAAGCACATGAGTGCGCGTCAACCAAATTGGAGTATGTGTATATGTTTTTATTTCGAAGCACGTGGAGCTTGGGAAGGGGTCACTATTCAAACAATAAATACGGTTGCCAAACACATTATTATTATTAGAAATTCTTCTTTAATTTGCACTATCTCTAAGTAAACTCAAACCAATTGATATTTAGGTACGAAAGTGGTCCAGGGAAACAAATTGTTGGTGAGCAACGTAACCTTGTAGACGAAGAACCTGCAGGTGCCGTGAAGTTTGAATCTTCCGTGAAAAACTATATAAGTGGGATTCTCTTCAATAGTCAATAATGTTGTA
Organism: Arachis ipaensis; assembly: GCF_000816755.2. NCBI lineage: Eukaryota > Viridiplantae > Streptophyta > Magnoliopsida > Fabales > Fabaceae > Arachis > Arachis ipaensis. Next base: position 136,749,694 of record NC_029785.2, on the reverse strand, counting down.
ACTCGTAAATGCATGCAATTTCCTTTTCCAATTCTTTCATGCCTTTAGCTAAAGATTCAGAGAAAATTAATTTTATATAAAGTTAACAGTTGAGAGTCGATAAATAATTTAATAAATTTGACTAAATTAACCTATGATTATTACGACCAACGGCCATTTCAGCTACACCTATTGAAGAAGAAATTTCAATGTATAATGACTTGAACGAGTCCCACTACTTTAATTCCTATTTTCCATTTTAATATTGAACCTATGTCCGACAAGACTCAAAGCGTTTATTTTGAAATACTAAGACATAGATTTAGTATCATGTTTATTGATTCAAAGACTGGTATTAAAATTTATGTCTCTTTCAGTATTTCAGTACTTTCAAAAAGTAGAGACATAGAAGACTAAAATTTTTAGAGATGGAGACTAAAACTTTAATAATATTTTATACATAAAATACCTTCATTTCAATTAATTAATTTCAATGTTATCCTTTGTACAAATTAAATTAGAATTTCATTATTGTTTGCACCAAATAGAATATTGAAATTTATTATAATTTCAGTCTCTTAGTCTCTGTCTCTCAGTCGCAATCTTTTCGTCTCTATCTCTTCACCAAACGCTACCAAATTTATTTATGTGGACTACAACGAAAATACATGTCACTTTGAAACAGGGAGATGGGAACTAGCTAGATAAGCTATTTTCTCTCCTGTTTCTTATATCAATCCAACCATCATGATATGACCCAACAAATTTATATAAAAGCTCGAGTAAAGTTTTAAGAAGTGTTTATGAGTTGGGATTCGCTAATGAAAAAAAGAAAATGCATAATGAATACAGAAGAAAAGAATCGTGATGTGCAAGTGTTTTCAGTATGTTAATATGAGAAAATTGTAAGAAACATTCTGTTTTTGGTCAATTGAAAATATAGATTTAGTTAACCTTAAATATCATGGACCAAGATGTACTTCGTTGCAAAAAGCTTTTATTGTATTGGGCTGTTATCTGTTGAGCCTTCCCACCCAGAAAACGAAATCCAAAGATAAGGCCTAAAGTATAAAGCTAACATTGAGTACCCAGGAAAAGAAAACGAGAGGGACAATCATTGTTTTTTGTCATAAGAGAGAGGTAGCTTAATAACTTGGAAAACTCTTTTGGGCTTTTGCCCCGTTTATATACCCAAATAAAAAGGAATCCGTTCTAGCATGACTATGTTATAGTGACTACGGTGCTATGAAGTATGGGCACTTTACTGAATTGTTGTGTCTACGTGTCGGACACATTTCAAATGCGATATCATTTGACACGCATGTCTGTTGTATCCAACCGTATTTTAATAAAAAATAAAAAATAAAAAATATTTTTTCGGACGGATCTAAACACACCTAAATACCATCACGTGTCAATGTGGCCAGTCTTATTCTTAACATATATTCTTAAAATAAATTTAAATATAGTATATATTATTATTTATTAAAATAAAAATTATTTTAAATACTTGATATAATTAAAATAAGACATTAAAAATAATTAAAAACATTAATTTATATTTTAATATCAATAAAATATCAACATATCATTATAATTTATCTAAAAAATACTTTATATTTTATATGTATGCGTGTCCCAGTGTCATGTAAGATTTTAAAATTCACGTGTCATATCCTGTTCTGTATCTGTGTCAGTATCTGTGCATCATAACTACGATGACTATGGTATTTCAAACAATATTGCTAAAGTTAAAGTAACATTTTTTTATTATTAAACAATATTTTTTTAAAAATATTACTTAAAAAAATATTATCGAAATATAAAAAAATATGACTTTAATTTTAATAATACTTGCATAATGACCATATAGCATAGTCATATACTAGAATCCACTAATAAAAAAATTCAAAAAATAATTAATTTGGATTGGTATAGTGGTTAACTCACTAATTTGCTTAAATAATGATCGGAGGTTCGAATCCTGCGTTGTTCATATAGTATTGTCTAATAACAAATACTTAAACGACAAATTAGAGATATTGTAAAAATGATGGATGTATTAGAAAGTCAATAATACTAGCTAAATAGATAATTAAAGCTTATACATTCTATATGATACGGAAATAATAGATAAACATAAAGACAAGAATTCAAACTGAATAAAAAAATACATTAAAATTGAAATAGGAACAAAAATGATAGATTGAAATTGAGTACAAAGAGAATCACTTTACTTTCTACCCAATTTCTTGACGCAACAAGAAATGGACTCCTCAACCTAACTTGTCAACGCCATAGTTTGGAAATTGAATCGAAGGGACTCCTCAACCTTCTATTCAATTCCCCGAAGTAACAAGAGAGGGACTCCTCAACCTCAATTGTCCACACCATGGTTTCATCACGAAACCAAAAAGGGTTTTTGAAACCTCTAAAAATTCTATGCTACGACTACAATAGCTAAGGAGGTATTTATAATCTCTTATTAGGTTAAAACAAAGAAAACCCTAAAACCCATAAACATAAGGCCCAATCTAGTAATTAAATAAACAAAATCAAAATACATTAAATAAAATATTCTAAAAATGTAAACTAAAATATCTTCTAAATAACTCTTGAACTCTTCATATCACGAACATTTGAAGCACGTATCACTATAGATAAGAGAATTGTTTAAAAAATGGATAATAGCAAGATTAAGTGTCATGATATATTGGATTATAATAAATTAATAATCAATATATTGTCCGATAGAATAGTAATAAACAATAATGCTAAAGAATCAGTATATTTTATAATTTATATTTATTACTTAATTATTATTAATATTTTTAATAATGTGAGATTATATT
>NC_029785.2:136741094-136746804 GCF_000816755.2 Arachis ipaensis | reverse complement strand
TTCTTTCTCTAGTAATAAATATTTATTCTTCTTCAGTCTTAGCAAGTGTGTTGAGCCTTATTTTTTTAATTAAAAATGCTAAGGTAATTTACTAATTTACATATATGAAACATTTGCAACTCAATATCATGTAAGTATGTTTTTATTTTATTAGACCAATTCTAAAATTTATTATTTACATTGTTTACGAAAGTCATTGTCTATCTAGTAAAATCGGACCGAAATATCTTAAAAGAAATTTAACTGCAAATTTATCATCAATTTTATTATGTAAATCATGGAATTTGGTCATAATTTATGTTTGTTCATAAAACCTAAAGGAAACCAACAATGCAAGTTAGTATGGAGGACAACAACACTAAATCAAAATAAGAGTGAAACATATATTATTACTAAATTGTGAACTAATGGTTAAAAAAAAAATGATTACCCAAAGAAATGAACAACAGATGGACGATCTGCGTATGGTGTTGTTTTGTTTTTGAGAAGTAAAAGAAAGTTAGATGAGCAATTATTGGAAGAGAGCACGTCATAAACTAGTTTTCATACATAAGCTAAGGCTAAGAGAGAGTAAAACTATTGTTTACATTAAAATAATATGATTCCCTTGGGAAGAAGATCTTTGCTGCAAGCGCAGATCACTGAATACTGCCCAATTCACATGTGCATGAACCACTACAATGCCGCCGAGTTAGTAGCATTTAGCTTCTTTATACTATACTGCTACCACTTCATGGAAATTCCAACCCTTTTATTATTATTATTATTTAAATCCTCCACTTGTTTGGTTTATGTTTATATCATGTCATAATAAATAAATAAATAATTTTAAAAAGTAAAATTTGAAAGTATGTATCTATCTATAAGAGAGGCCTAAGAATAAAGATTTCAACCTCTTTATTCATGAAACTTGTTTTCGCACCTTAATTAATAATTTTCAGCATGATCACGGGTAAGGATATCTACGATGTGTTTGCAGCCATTGTGCCACTGTATGTGGCTATGATCTTAGCATATGGTTCAGTTCGGTGGTGGAAGATCTTCACGCCGGACCAATGCTCCGGGATTAACCGCTTCGTTGCGGTGTTTGCAGTTCCACTCCTCTCTTTCCACTTCATCTCCTCCAATGACCCTTACGCCATGAACTACCACTTCATAGCAGCTGATTCTCTTCAGAAGCTTGTGATCTTGGCTGCGCTTTTTCTATGGAACACCTTCACAAAACACGGTAGCTTGGATTGGACCATCACCCTCTTCTCACTCTCCACTCTCCCAAACACACTCGTCATGGGAATCCCTCTCCTCAAAGCCATGTACGGCGACTTCTCCGGCAGCCTCATGGTCCAAATCGTTGTGTTGCAGAGCGTTATATGGTACACTCTCATGCTCTTCATGTTCGAATACAGAGGTGCTAAGCTTCTTATCTCCGAGCAGTTCCCGGAGACTGCAGGCTCCATCACCTCCTTCAGGGTTGACTCCGATGTGGTGTCGCTCAACGGCAGGGATCCACTGCAAGCGGATGCAGAGATTGGTGAAGATGGAAAGCTTCATGTCGTGGTGAAGAGATCAGGTGCTTCCTCCATGATATCTTCCTTCAACAAGTCTCATTTAACTTCCATGACTCCTCGAGCTTCCAATCTCACCGGTGTTGAGATCTATTCCGTTCAATCATCCAGGGAACCAACACCCAGAGCTTCCAGTTTCAATCAAACGGACTTCTTCGCCATGTTTAATGCAAGCAAAGCACCCAGTCCCAAACACGGTTACACCAATGGCGACTCCAAAGGAGCGACGCCGAGGACATCGAATTTCGAAGAAGAGATGATGATGAAGATGCATAATAAGAAAAGAGGAGCGAGAAGCATGAGTGGCGAACTGTTCAACTCTTCTTATCCGCCTCCGAACCCTATGTTTTCAGGATCTACAAGCGGCTTAAAGAAGAAAGATAGCGGCAGCGGAACTACTCCTCCTAACAACAAGGAGTTGCACATGTTTGTATGGAGTTCAAGCGCTTCCCCAGTCTCTGAGGGGAATCTCAGACAAGCTGTTCATAGTGCTGCATCTACGGATTTTGATAAGGCGGTTACACCAGAGACTCTTGCCTCCAAAGGTAATAATTAAGAATCGTTGAATAATTTGATAAGTTTGACTAAATTATTATCTAACAGTTCTCAGCTATCAACTTCACATTAAGTTAACTGCACCTTATTTTCTATCAATAACTAACTGGTGAAAACTTAGGTGCAGTCGTCGATTTAACGTGAAGTTAATAGTTGAGAATCGTTAGATGAAAATTAAATCAAATCATCTCACGGTTCTCAGTTATCAACTTTACGTAAAGTTTAGATTTTTGAGAGAGTAGAGAGTGTAATACATGTGTGCATGGATGCATGCAGCTGTGCAGGAGTTGATTGAGAACATGAGTCCAGCACGTAGAGAGGCGGAGATTGAGGAAGGAGGAGGGAAGAAGGTGGTGGAGATGGAAGAAGGAGATGCAAAGAAGAAGCAACACATGCCGCCGGCTAGTGTGATGACAAGGCTCATCCTCATCATGGTTTGGAGGAAACTCATTAGAAATCCAAATACTTATTCAAGCCTTTTGGGACTCACATGGTCTCTCATATCATTTAGATTTCACATAGAAATGCCGAGTATTGTAAAAGGATCCATATCTATACTTTCTGATGCAGGTCTTGGAATGGCCATGTTCAGTCTAGGTACTTGTCTTTAATTTGTCTCTTGCTCAAACCATTTAATTAATTTCTTTGTGTATTGTATGTTTTTGTTTAATGGTTTAATTTTCAGGTCTGTTCATGGCATTGCAGCCGAAGATAATTGCATGTGGAAAATCTGTTGCCGCGTTTTCTATGGCAGTTAGGTTCTTGACAGGTCCAGCTGTGATTGCTGCTACCTCCATTGGCATTGGTATTCGAGGAGTTCTACTGCATGTTGCAATTGTTCAGGTCAATGCATGCAATTACCTAATAATAATAATAATAATATGGTGGAAACTTAGGTGCAATTAACTTCACGTGAAGTTGATAACTGAGAGCCACATGAGATGATTTGACTGATTTGACTAAAGTTTCATCTAATGATTCTCAGCTATCAACTTCATTCAACTTCACATGAAGTCGACTGCACCTGAGTTTTCACCTAATAATATATATACTTGTTAATGAAATTATTATTAACTAAACCATTGATTCATCAGGCTGCACTTCCCCAGGGTATTGTTCCCTTTGTGTTCGCCAAAGAATACAATCTCCACGCGGATATCCTCAGCACTGCGTAAGTCGTATTTATTTTTTGGTAGAAACTCGCAGTCAATTTAGTCAAATCAGTTAAATTATTTAACAGTTTTTAGTTATTAATATCACGTGAAGTTGATTATATTTGAGTTTTTTTTAGTTAATTAATAATGTGATTATATTAATTAAGACTTAAGAATATATGTGCAGGGTTATATTTGGAATGCTGGTAGCATTGCCCATAACAATTCTTTACTACGTGCTCCTTGGACTCTAATCAGAATCTATCTACTTATTATCTTGGAAGAAACTAAACAAGTGTGTGATGCTGTACAAGATATAATATATAGTAGTATAGTACTATTGATTCATATCAAAGTTTTGATTTTATTTGTTGCAAAAATTTCTAGCTATTATAGATCAGTCTTAATTAGAGATGTTCACATTTTTATTTTGAATTTTGATAACACCAATATCAATGTAGCAAATGGTATCATGCAATTTAATATAAGAATTTTACTTGGCTAGCTGATTAACGGTAGCACTGGTCAAGACTCAAGAGAATGGCCTCATTCTAAGTATTGAAATTAATTAAAAGCCTGAACTCATGGCACGAAAACTCGTCATTAGCAGTAAGCTCTACATTTTATACTAATATTAATCTTCACAATATTAAAATATACTCATTGACTTATGCATCGCCAATTCTATCATGGTAACATTCGCATTTCCAATAAATTTAAATATTTAATAACATTCAACTCTAGTTTAGTCTTTACAAGCCATGTGACTTACATAGATGATAGTAAACGGCTCTAATTGGAGCAAAATTATTAAGGGTAAAGTATATTTTTTGTCCTGAAGTTTCACAAAAATTTTAAAAATACCCCTAAGTTTTATTTTGTTTTGATTTTGTCTCAGAAGTTTTCGACTTGCATCAATTATACCTCTAACGGCTAATTTTTAAAAAAATTTAAGGTCAATTCAACAACAATTTTATAAGAACAACCCTCAACACAAGTAAATCAAGCATAATTTTCATCTATTATTGTTAGATTGGTCTTAAATTTTTTGAAAATTTGGCCGTTAGGGGTATATTTGATGCAAATCGAAAACTTTTGGGACAAAATTGAAACAAAATAAAACTTAGGGGTATTTTTAAAATTTTTGTCAAATTTCTGAGATAAAAAAATATACTTTACCCAATTATTAATTCATGTTAACTTCTTGCATGTTATTAATATCTGTAACAATAATTTAAGCTAATTGAAAAAGGTAATATCAATGGTTATATCCGTAATAATTATACGTTGTTTCAAGTATTTTATTATGAAAATTTAAAAAAAAAATATAGGTAGACAATGAAAATATTAAACAATGTAAACAATGGATATATTAGATGTTCAATTCACTAGGTGTATAAATAATTATTCTAATATTAAGATCTAAATGAGTAATTTGGAGGATTTAATGTATTTTACTTGAATTAGATCAATTTTAGAATTCATCGTTCATGTTGTTCAAAAAAATTATTGATTACCTACTATAACCAACTTTTAAGCATATGTATTGATTGACCAACGCAAGGTTCTTGGAAATGATAGATAACTCTAAAATCATTTGTATTTGGTACATAAGACAAAAATAATGCATTAATCAAAGTAATGAGATTAGATCAGAGACATGACATGTGTCCAAGTTCCTTATAATCTCACCAATATCATCCATGCTTATGAACAGGAATCAGCGGTGTCTGTGCTTAAGATAGAATTTAAGAAACACACAAGTGATCACCGTAATGAGATATATATAAAATTAATTGAAACAAGAAGAATCAATTTGAGTTGTGAGTACAACATGTTGTGTATTAGTCACTGATCACGTGCAACTCCAAAAGGGTGTCTTGTCCTTTTTATATTATGAGTTCCAATTTGGAAGGTAGTAAGAGAAAAATGGATTGGCAGCATTATATTGCACATGAATGTTGTCCCTGTTCCAGGTACCTCTCAGACAATTATTCAATAAACTAAGTTTGTGTAAACAATGGTTTCGACAAGGAACTCTGGGACCCATGTGGGGAACGCCCTCCTTGGCCGACTTATTAGTTAAGACATGACGCAAATATAAATATAATTTTGTTTTCTTTGTTAAATACAGATCCTGAATGATTAAGATTACAGACAGAAAAATTATGTAGTCAAGAGATTCCTTTTGTAAGTAACTAAAATTGAATGTCGTATGTTTAGATATTCAGTACTTTTGTATCCGGTAATGTGTATGTCCAATTACACAATAATACAGAATTTGATCCTATAATAAAATTGAAGCCAGAGAAAAATGAAAATTGTGAACCAAATCATCCATATACAGATTGGTTTCTAGGGTATTCATGGATCGGATCGTATCCGCAGATCCGCGGTAAATATCCGCATCCGATCCGAAAATTGCGGATACGATCC
>NC_029785.2:136737260-136740690 GCF_000816755.2 Arachis ipaensis | reverse complement strand
GGTTTCATCATATATATAAACACAAATAAAAATTAATTATTAGTATATAATATACATTAAAAATGAATTAGATTATATATATATGATTGATTAATTTTAGTAACTAATTTTAGTGTATAAATAATATTTTTGAGGCAAAATTTATTCACTCATTTGAATTAAGACCGAATATCATTTATAACTACATTTAAATTTCTGGCATCAAACTACACATACTGTATGACTTTGACAACATCTTCAATTGGATGAAACTAATTAAAGGATAAGTTTGAGATAGAGTAAATGATGATCGATGATATCTTAATTAAAATCATAGACACCTTGGTTTATCTGTGAATAATCGTCGTTAAATTATTCTAAGAGAATAAAAAATGGCAATTGTTGATGGAGCAAAAGAAAGAGCCGAGTAGTAAAAAGAAAAAAAATGGAAGAAGAAGTGAAATGAATTGTTCATGAGTTGGTGAAGTAATTACGAGGCGAGAAGAGGCGGCGAGGCGAGAAGATTCCCATGTAACGCGGTGAAGCAAGACTATCAATGGGCTTATAATCCGGCATTACGAAACCTTCGCATTCTTCATGGCTGCTCCTCCTCTTTGTTTCTCCTCCATTGAACGTTTTGTACTTCACCAACTTCCCAACCCATGACTTCTTCTTCGTTGACGGGCTCTCCGACGACGACGACGACGACGAAGAGTTCATCTTCTGATAGAGGTACCCCTTCACGGCATATAGGCCTTGTTCCACCACTTCTAGTGGCGGCGACATGAGCGGATTTCCATCAACACAGAGCTTCTGGAGCTTGTTGAGACAGGCAATGGAAGGAGGCAAGGAGGTGATTCTGTTGTAGCTGATGTCGAGTTCGACGAGGGAGAAGAGAAGACCGACGGAGCAAGGGAGAGAACGGAGGAAGTGAAAGTTCTGGCTGATGTTGAGGGTTTCAAGGCTGACGAGTTTTTCGAGGTCTTCGGGGAGAGAGCGGAGGCAGTTGAGGCGGGCGTCGAGGAGCCTGAGAGAGGTGAGGTTTGAGGTTGAGTGTGGAAGGAAGAGGAGTTTATTGGAATTTACTGATAACTTTTTCAGCTTTTTGAGTTCCAAACCAATATTTTCTGGAAGCTGTATTAGTTTGTTGAAGTTGGCGTTCAGTTCCTCCAATGATTTGCAATTGTCAATTGTTTTTGGAAGGTATTGGATCATGTTTCCAGCTACATTCAAGACCTTTAGTTTACACAGGCAGCCAATGGAGTTCGGTAGCCTTCTAAGCTGGTTGGAGTGCACATCCAACACCACCAAATTCACCAGTCTTGCTGTCAACGACTCCGGAATATTCTGTCACAACATGTCAATATGTCAAAGGAACAAACAATCCATCATATCATCGTTAATGGCAAAAGAGAAATGTTAAGCGCCATCAAAATTTATTGTCTTTCATTGTTACTAGCAATTAATTTAATTTTACTTTTTTTAGTTTAGTTTATATAGTTTAATAATTCAATAACATATTTTATTTTATATTTTTAAATATTAATAATTAGGTGAATGTTATCCTACTTTTTTTTAAGTAACATGTAAGTTATCCTCTTTGATGTATCATATTTTAATTGGGTGTTTATTTTAACTTTGAGTTACCTTCTTCACTCTTTCGTCTTCGTTACGCCTCCCAAGCATTACTGTTTCATTAGTGTTTCATTTTCTCTTCGCAGATCATTCTTCTAGAAAAGATATTTCAACTCTCTCTAATTGCGTTTACTTCTCCTCACTCCTTCGTTGTCGTCATTTCGCCTCCCAAGCTTCACCGTTTCATTGAGTGTCTTATTTTTTCTTCCCAAATCATTCTTTTAGAAAAGGTACTCCAACTCTCTCTAACTACGTTTACTCTTTTCCATTGTACTCCTTCGTGGTCGTCGTTACGCCTCCCAAACACTAATAACTTACATGTTACTTTAGAGAGGGTAAGATAATATTCACTTAATAATTAATTATTGACTAAAAATAATAAATTCTGCTAGTTTTAATATTTAAAAATGTAACTTAAAAATACATTGTTAAATTACTAAATTAAAAGATTAATTTGATTACTAAAAATAATAACTAAAGATAATAAATTTAGATGGTTTGCATTTTTGAAGCAGTTATCCTCTTATCTAAATGTTTGTATCACCATTAAATGATTATCTAATTTGTTGTATTTGTACCTCGAGATTGTTGTTAGAGAGGTCCAACTTGCAAATGGTGGCCAAGTTAAGAGAAGGGTTGGGAAGAGAGTCCAAAGACATGCCACTGAGGTCCACAATCTTAAGTCTCTCTTCCTCTATGCCTCTGCTCCAGCTGCTGCTGTTGCCGCCGCCGCCGTTCCTCTCTGCCTTCTTAATCATCGGCTGCTGTTGCACGTACAACATCGTTAGATAATAATAATAACCACCATCTTTTGTTATTTCGTCATTTCTTCCTCCAATCCCATTTAGCTTTTACATAAACCAAACAGAGACAATAATATTGGAACTAAATTATTGTACATCACTTGAGAAGATAATGGAATAATGAAAAAAGACAGAAATTAAAACTAGGAATTAAAGAGTGATGGAGTGTGATTGGATTTAAATGGAAGAGGGAAGAACGAGGGGACGTACGGATTAGAAGGAATTGAAGTAGAAGACGGTTAAAGTATAGTGATTATTAGTGAATACACAAGCCACTTGTTTTGTTGCTGACGTAGGATCATATCACACTATATACAACGTGACACAAGACAACCAAGTACAACAACCGTATACTTAGGTTTTTACCTGCCCATGTTGATAAAGTCAACCACACACATTTTTATTAACATGTTAACTTTTCTACATGTTATTTGCATTATTCTTTTAATGTATTTTTATATAAAATTTTTATTTTTTATATAAAATTAAACACAATAAAAAATCAAATTCAACGAATATATGAAAAAAGAAAGAGAAATTTATAAAAGGTGATAAGTTTAGTTGTTGCTTATATCGTTATCTAAAATGAAAATATGATTATGTACCAAAAAATAATATAATTAATTTTTTTATGACTAAATAAAAAAGAAAGAAAAAAAAAAAACAGAGACAAAACTAAATTAATTGATTAGGTTCATATCTAAATCTATTAGATGTTGAAACTCATCTCATGGTTGACTCTAATTCGAGTGAATGTGCGCGTAGAAACAGCTGCTTTAGTTATCCAACCCGTAACATTATTTGCATTCCTCTAAATTAAAAGAATAGATACTCTTCAATTTTAATTCATAATTTTCTATATATGCTTTGCCAAATTCCATTTCGGGATATCCTTACCAAGCATTTTTTGGTTTACAAAAAACAAAACTTTTAAACAGTTTGTTTCACAAATAATCTCACAAAATCTACTATCTCAAATTAAAAAATAAACCTCTCAAAATCGCATACCATTT
>NC_029785.2:136718580-136736836 GCF_000816755.2 Arachis ipaensis | reverse complement strand
TATTTATCGGGTGAATCCATACAAACTATCCTACAAATAGAATTTAGATTTTTTAAATTTTAAATCTTATTTCAAAAAATAAAATATAATTTTTTATTATTTATTTTATAGATAAAATTAAAAAAAATATTTAATAATAAAATATTATACTTTATTTTCTCAAATAAAAATTTAAAATTGAGAGGATGAATCAATAGTTAATAGAATTTGAAGGAATTGAAAGTGAGGAACATCATTCATTGGAAGACACGCCGAACGCTATCTAATTAGCTATGCATATGCAAATGGCGCTGACCATGCAACTCACCCCCTTTATCCCTAAACTCGGACGACAACGACATTCTCACAACCTTAATTTTCACCACAAAACAGCTTCAACATCGATCATCGCTTGTTGCTCTGTTCGCAATTCTTCAGAAGCAGAGGTGTTAGTGTCAGAGTTCAATCCTAAGATTCCCATAGAAGAAGCTGTGACACCCCCAACATCATGGTACACTGACCCTTCTTTCTTCCAACTTGAGCTCCATCGCATCTTCTACCGAGGCTGGCAAGCTGTCGGTCAGTTTCTGCTTCTCTAAAGTTTCTAACTTTTTGTTAACCATGTGAAAATGAAGAATTTTTCACTTCAATTTACTACCTTTATTTGTATTTGAATATATCATCAAATGTGTACTGGGTTACTGTCTCCTAGATTTTCCTATTCGTTCCCAGAATTTCTAAATATTAAATTGGTTTTACTAACCAGGATCAACAGAGCAGATAAGGGATCCCAATAGCTTTTTCACTGGAAGGTTAGCTTTTTTTTTTGTGATCTAATTTTACTTTTAATTCAGCTGGATTTGTCCTTTAGATATGTTGGTGTAGAAAAGTAGGCTAATTGTTGCTCCATTTGGTTCTTGGAAGGGGGAAAAGGGTGTTTAGAGGTCAATTATTAAGTTGTGCACTCTGCTCACTTTCTTTTCTTCCAAGTTTCTAAGAACCAATTGGAGGATTATTTATTGTAGACTAGGAGATGTGGAATTTGTGGTCTGTCGAGATGAGAGTGGGAAGCTTCAAGCCTTTCACAATGTGTGTCGACATCATGCCTCTCTTCTTGCTTCTGGAAGTGGACACAAGTCCTGCTTTGTCTGCCCATACCATGTGAGTTCACTTGTAGAACTCACTATGCATATTTTTTAGTTCAAAAATGATATTTGTACACCAAAATCAGCCACTATGTATTTGTGTATAAATACATGTGATGTTTAACTTATTCGCAATGTGTATTTTGTATTCCAGCATGTATTTTATACTTGTGGATGTGGCTGATATTGTTGGCTGATTTTAGTGTACACCTAGCATAATTGTTTTTAATTAGATATGATGAAAGGCAATCATTTCTTCAGGGATGGACGTACGGGTTAAGTGGGGCACTTCTTAAGGCAACTAGGATATCAGGAATGCGGAACTTCAATGTAAAGGTATGAAGTTCTGAGTTCTGAAATATTATTCTAAGTTATCTGTTGTTCAATGTGTTTGGGGTGGCTGATTTCTCTAACCTTGAAAGGTAGGATTTTGGGCTTATACCAATTAAAGTATCTACCTGGGGACCTTTCATTCTTCTCAATCTCGAAAAAGAGAGTCTTCCTCTGATGGAAATTGATAGTACTTATGTAGCAAAAGAATGGCTTGGTAGCTGTTCAGAAATATTGAGTACCAACGGAATTGATTCTTCGCTAAATTATGTTTGTAGACGTGAATACACCATTGATTGCAATTGGAAGGTAATCTCTTGGCGTAACTGATCATAATTGGCCTAACTCGAAGGTATGTTTGAAAATTGAAACTTTCTTCTTCTTTACAGGTATTCTGCGATAACTACTTGGATGGTGGCTATCATGTTCCTTATGCACATAAAGGCTTAGCATCCGGTCTTAAGTTTGATTCTTATTCTACCACAGTATGCTTCTTTGCTACCCTTTATCAAAATATCATTTACAATACAATGTACTTTATCATGATATATCTCCCACCCCCCAGAATATCATTTTGTTAGATCTAATTAATGTGCTATATTAAGCAAAAAAAAGATATTATGATACTCCTAGAATTGGATTTCTGGACCTCTGGTTATCACGGATTGCTTACTGAAGGGTTCTTATGAATGAAACAGATATTTGAAAGAGTTAGCATCCAAAGTTGTGAAGGCAGCTCCGGGGAAAGCAAAGACAATTACGACCGACTTGGAAGAAAAGCTATATATGCTTTCATTTACCCAAACTTCATGATTAATAGGTTCCTGCTTTGTTATTTGGGCAATTGGTTGATCTTCTTTTTAGTCCCGATGATATTACTTTTATGGATGATAAAACAATAAACAGCCATCTTCCTTCCTTGTATTCGTTTTGCAAATCAGTGTGCTTTCTTTTTATAACAAGTTGTGTTTACTGGTGGCATGACAGGTATGGACCTTGGATGGACACCAATCTTGTACTTCCACTAGGACCCAACAAATGTCAAGTGGTATTTGATTACTATCTTGAACACTCTCTAAAGGTAATTTCAAGTCATGCATCTGCCTGATATTATACCCTTGTTCGGCATTGGTATTCCTCTCTCAATCTGTTATAATAAACCTTGTGTTGATAGTTTCTCACCCTCTGCATATGGTGGGAAGATACTTTGGCACTAAGATAAATAGCATTTGAGCAGGGTTAGTGACTGTAATCATGTTAAGAAATATAAAGTCTGGAACTTTGCTTTTCATACTTTGAATGGTTCCAAGGAAATGCAAAAAATAATTATTTTCTTGTTTGGATGGATTCTACTTGATCTTATTGTCTCCATAGTTCTTTGAAGGGTTGAAACTTTTCTTCTCTCTAACATTCTTCTTTGGCTGAGTAGCATGACAAGGATTTCATAGAGTTAAGTTTACAGGACAGTGAGAAAGTGCAGGTACAAATGTTAGTTTTCTAGGTCTGATAGAAATTTTCAAAGTGTCATAACATAGTACTGAAGTAGTATATTTGGCTGTTCTTGTTGATGATCAGATAGAAGATATTGTGCTGTGTGAAGGTGTTCAGAAGGGCCTCCAATCCCCGGCATATTGTGTGGGTAGGTATGCCCCTAAAGTTGAGCAGGCCATGCACCATTTTCATTGTCTGCTTTATGAAAACCTAAAAAAATAAATTCCATGACTAGGTATGTGTGTGTGAATTTGAATTTGATGCATGCCATGCATGCAATTACTCCACTTGCAATAGTAGTGGCTTTACCGAACGTGGTTGTTGTTGGGAAAATTTACTGAGCATTACCGTTGATACGAATAAAACCAAACCAGCAGTAGTGAATGAATCACTAGATGTAAATATGCAATGAGGATCTCTAGACCTAATAGATTCACTTAATACCTCTTTGTTTTGTTACTGGTGTTAAATTCTGCATGCAAATTGCTGTCACCATTGTTTATTTATTTTATTTTTTTCCTTTGAATGATTCAAGATGCTTTAAGGCGTAGAGAGGTTAGATTTTTCACATGTGCATTCTAAACTTAATCAGGGTTGAACCCAAATAAGGAGAAATAAGGGCACTGGTGGGTGGTGGCTGGTCTGCAAAACTCATCAAATCTTGGGCAAGCAGCTAAAATTGAAATAATAATCAAATATCTGTAACTTTCCACATATAAGAAAGTATGAATTGGTGTTTATCAGGCTCACAAAATACAGTAATAAAAAAATAGGGAAAAAAAAAAGAAAAAAGACCATATACATGTTAAAACCATTTGTACAACAGTATACCATTTACCATTACCAGGAGAATGTAAGCTATCAAGTCAAAATAAAAGAAATTGCACACACGATAGAAAACCAGCTAGACACCTATACATG
Organism: Arachis ipaensis; assembly: GCF_000816755.2. Classification (NCBI taxonomy): domain Eukaryota; kingdom Viridiplantae; phylum Streptophyta; class Magnoliopsida; order Fabales; family Fabaceae; genus Arachis; species Arachis ipaensis. The sequence continues at coordinate 136,732,970 of NC_029785.2, read as the reverse complement.
ATTCTCTTCAGAAGCATCACAACAAAAACACCTTCGAACACGGTCAGCACACTCCCTAAAAGAGTTACTGAGCTGCTTTTCTGGCTTTTCTGGTACTGGTATCAGTTTTCCAACCACAGCAAGAGGCCAGCTGAAAGTGATGGGAAAAGAAATGATTTTAACATATATATGTACATGAAGAAGCAACTCTTCTTCTCAGCTACCATAAATGCATTAATCTCTCTCTAGTGTAAACAAACTCGTTGAAAACTGACCTGATAAATCCAATGATGACACAAATGAGCCACTGTTGCCAAGTTAGCTTGACTGTTTTAACGAACTTTTCTAGAAATTCAATGATGATAATCTGATAACAAATAAAGAAAGAAAGTTTATGTTCGTCCTAAAATATAAGAATATTTCATGAATAAAGACCAAATGCTCAGCCAAGAGTTCAAACAAGACCAACCTGAAGTACTACAGTCAATGCCACTATCCCCATAAAGAGGTAATTTCTTGTCACTCCCTTGAATATATTGAACTCATCCGGCTTGCGGGCATTAAATTCATTAAAAACCTGCAATTTTGGAAGTATATATGTTTTCTTTCTCATCATTTAAATGAAAATCCGAAGATGAAATCTATGGCCGTGCTACAATAGCTTAACAACAAAACCTTTTGACAAGGTTGATTTACAATGTATTAGAACATTTATAACCCAAGTGATACTTATAGAGTTCAATCCTTATTTTCTCAATCTTCTAAATAAAGAGAGTAAATTTTAGCACCAGATTAAGGTAGGCCTCAGAATTAGTTCAATACGGTAAGTACTTACTTGACAGAGAACAAAGGCATTGAATATCAAAGTGTCCTTCACTTTGAGTGCGTGGTCACTGGACTTGTGTGCCAAATTCAGTATGGAAATGCCTCGGAAATTGAGTATAAGTAGGACAGACACTTGGTAAATTGCCTGAAAGGTTCCAACCATTACACGGATATATGTAGACAACAGAAATAAAATGACATCCACCGAAGCAATGCATTATACTTTTACTTTAACACTCATTAGTTGGTTGTTTGTAGCTTAGCGAACTTAAAAAAATTCCCCTGTATTTAAAATGAGAGGGGCGCTACTAGTTGTGAAAGAGCATTCACCTGTATCAGCAGATTCCTCCACATAATATTTGATATAAGAGGTTCTCTGAAAAGCAAACAAGATATTATTAACTTCTGTAGATGGAATCTACCCCAGCACATAGCACAGCATCAGATGTTATGATAATGGAGCTGCCTACTAAGTATAGGTCGATTCTCCGAAATGTATTTGAAAATACAGGCAAGAACACATAAACTTGGTGCTCACAAGTATCTCCATGGCTTCTTGCTACTGGTTATTTTCAGAGGGAATCACATAGTATTATTAAATTGATATGTTATGTTCATGTACCCTGATATTATTGTATTTTGCCTATATATATATATATATATCAGTTTTTATGTTGTACAATATACTTCTCTCTTTAAAGTTCGTTCTTATAAAGATCTTGATTTGAATCTTGCTGATGGTCCTTAGTAAGTCATTTGAGAGTACTAGTAAGCTCTTTCTAAGGCTCGTGACATGCTCCAACCTTGGAGTATGGTAACCTCCCTTCCCTTAAAAGCTCATTACAAAAGAAAGAGTAATCAGAAAAAGGATTGGCTTTCCGTATTGTCTACAGTTCTTTAAATATTCAAGTACCATGCAACACTATAATATCATATCGAACAAAAAGTCATGATTCAAGGCACCAAGTTCTTTATAAAGGGGCATTTTAGACCTTCGACTCATTGGATTACGATCCATTAGATGATCAGTTGGTGGTTCAGTTGCCAAGGCTAGAGCTCCAAGTGTATCCATGATAAGATTTACCCATAGAAGCTGTTGAGGAAAGCATACATATAACTTGTAAGGATGGCCTCTTGAATAGTGAACACAAAATCCATGACAGACTAATAGAAAGTAATACCTGTACTGTATTTAGTGGTACGTCACCGGAAGAAAATGCAGCAATAACATTTATAACAAGAGCTGCTATATTCACTGTAAGCTGAAACTGGATAAATTTCTGAATATTTGCATACACAGACCTCCCCCACCTGACAACCTGCATTGTTGGAGAAAATTGAAAGCAACAAAAGTTATGCTTCAGGTATCAATTTATTATTATCATCTTATGTTAAACAATGTCAAGATTGCATATCAATTCTATGCAAAACCTATAATTTGGCAACAGTTTACACGCTGAATAAATAGTGGACTAACCTTTACAACTGAAGCAAAATTGTCATCCAATATAATGATATCAGAGCTCTCTTTCGCAACTTCTGTACCTTGAATCCCCATTGCAAGACCTATATCAGCCTGAATACCAAAAAGTAAAGAATCACAATCATAACCAAAGTAATCAAAAGTAGTTTGTATAATTTCAACATAAAAACAAGCCTTAGATCCAAACTTAGAAACTAGGAAACGGAATCATGTCATATATGAGGACTTGTCATATGATTCCATAATATGGATCCAATAGAATATTTTTTATTTATTTTTTTTGGGTCTTTGACTGTTATTCAGACTCTTGCCAAGAATCCAAACAGAATATGAAATAGACGTAGGAAAAACAATCTTGGCAGTGTACACCACTGTTAGTTATTGTCATCTTCATAGAGAGTACTTATCACTAAATGAACAAGGCCCCAAAAAGTGGGAAAAGAACAAACCTCATGTAAGGCAGGAGCATCATTAGTTCCGTCTCCAGTTACAGCAACAACATGCTCCTTCCTCCTCAGTGCTTGTACGAGCAAAAGCTTGTCATTCGGAGACGATCGTCCCATAACCTATCACACAGCATTGGCAATCAATTTGTTGAGAAGCTACATCACTATATGAGCACAAGCAAAAAGCTATTGTAGTAGTTGAGTAATACTGATATCTTTTCAACAATCTTTAATCTCTCTTCATCTTGCATCGCACGGAAGTCTTTTCCTTCAATGATGACATATGGCTCTGTAGCTTCGGAATATGAATTAAGTATTCCACATTCCACGGCAATTGCTGTTGCAGTTTTGACATTGTCACCGGTGACCATTTTTACCTAGGATTAGAAACCAAACCAAATAAATCAACAACGTTTTACATAGAAAACTATATATGCAAAGCACATTCCAATTTTTAGGCAAAATAATTTCTCAGTCACCAGAACATTGAAGATTTAAAGTGGCTAATAATAGATAAATTGATCTTTGCAAACTAACTTAAAGACATCAAAAGCAATTCCTTAGTTATTTCTAATAATTCATGTGGCAAAATCCTCCATTTTTTTCAACATCAAAGGCTTTTATTAATAATACCTTAACTCCAGCTTTCTGGCAAAGCTTCACCGCATCTTTCACACCAGGTCGACAAGGATCCTGCATTTCAAAGGAATATTTGATATAAGAAATAACAAGAACAAACTGAAATGATAGAAATCAACAAGTAAAGATACTCAACCTCCTAGCACAATATAGGTAGAAGATTTTGAATGTGAACAAAAATGTACGAGTTAAAACACAATATTAAAAATAATCTGCTGGGAGACAATTCCTAATTACATTCAACAAAGTTGAGTCCATGATGAACGGGAAAATATGAACAATGTGCTAACGAGGTTCTACTTCAGAAGAGGAAAATCATGATCATACAGCATACCAAAAGAGGACAGTCAGGACAGTATTTTATGATACTGATAATATAACAGATGAAGAGGGAAGTACTATTTTAGAGGAAAGAAATACCTTCAGACCAACAATAGCCAATAAGATGAGATTATCCTCAGGTAATGACCAGTGAGCAAGGTCTTCACTAGTTGGAACTTTCTCCATTTCATATAATCTATATGCAATGGCAACACACCGTAGACTACGAGAAGCCATATCTTCAATAGCTCTTCTAAAATAGTTCATCTGCAAACCAGAAAAACTTTCCTCAGAAGAACTTTGCCAAAACAGGACAAGACATTTTACTGTTAAATGTCGTCCAAATATATCATACAGTACTACTATTTGCACTTTTAAATACACAATAAAATGAAAAAAAGACGAGGCAAATTGTGAATACCAAATTAGTGAAAATTATATAAAGACAAATGATAGAGAGAAAAAGAGGATGCAAAACGGGAAAAGCAAATTAATTAGTTATTGATATCAATATGTAAACTATTTTCTCATACCTTTCCTTCATCCATCTCTATTAAGTGATCATTTACATCCATATACTGTGTACAGCATCCTAGGACTATCTCAGCAGCCCCTTTCCAATGTATATGGATTTCAGATTCAGTCTGCAAAGAAGTGTAAAATTCATAGTAATAGTGAATTGGATGACAAACAAGATATGGAAAAGTATTGACATTTTATAGTAAAAATTTCATTATGGTACCGTCTGTACTGCAACCCCGCCTCGTTTTTTATCTGAATTGAATGGGAAGACATGAATAATTGATGATTCTGCTCTAGCGGCTTTAAAATTCATCCCAAGCTGATAGGTCATATAACAGTCATAACCAATTGTTAAGACCCAACGATCCTAGAAGAAGAGAGAAAGGAAGTAGTTTCAAAACATACCTGAACAGCCCAATGTAAAATTGCCTTCTCCGTTGGTGATCCAGAAACCTCAACATTGTTACTACCCTGTGAAAAACAGAATCACGCAGAATGTAGTTGAACCACTCAAGTAGGCCATTATTGTAGGAATGGAAAAAAAAAAAGAACAAAAAGAATTCTAGCATACCTCAGGTACAAAAACACTGCCATTGGTGTTCTGTGCAACTCCTTCAATCAGCAACGAGCAGAGTATAGGTTTGAGCTTTGACTTCTCGTGAGGAGGATCAATGTTCTCCCCACCAATGATAGCCTCAACCACAGTCATCTGTCTCAAAATTTGGGTGAAATGAAACTCAGCTAGACACACAATTATCTCCAACAATGGCAACAGAAATGAACTTCTTCCTCAATATTCAACCAAAGTAAGCTGTTAGTTGTCAACACACAGAAAACACTCTGCTCCCTATTTAAGTTGGCATAAGATATCATAGCGATCGGCTAGTTTAAGTGTTGAACTCCAAATATTAAATGCTAAAGGAGTTCCTTCTTGTCATAAGCTACGAAGCAAACATGCCAGAGCAAAATGGCAATATTTGCAACAATGTTTTATGTAGCATACCATAAATCTGAATCAGGTTTATATACTGCATCCCAACTAACCTGATTCATAGTCAATGTTCCAGTCTTATCACTGCAAATAGTTGTGGCTGAGCCCATAGTCTCACAGGCAGAAAGCCTACGTACCTGCAATTCATTGAACTTATATAAAATAGTCCGTCTGAAATAGTTATGTCAAAATCCAATAGCACAAACAAAATTCAGCATACCAAAGCTTTATCTGCCATCATTTTTCTCATAGAGTAGGCAAGTCTGTAAGACAGTTGATGGACAAAGTTTTAATAGAGAGAAATGAGATTCTAAAAGAATGACAAAGAGAATAACTGTAATATACTATAGTATGTCAAAAGATTTGCCAAGACAAACACAAGTGAAAAATAGAAGAGTGAAGGGGGAGGCTAGAAATTCAGTTAAAAAATTAGGAACTTACGTTAAGGTAACTGCTAAAGGGAGTCCTTCAGGTACTGCAACCACTACAATAGTGACCTATATATTCAATGTGTTACAGACTTAGAATCACCTCAAATGTATTAATTTCAAAGCCAATAACAGTTTATGAATATGAATACAAGTGGCTAACAGATCATGCATGTTTCGGTAGTCCAGTACTTATCAGTGCACATACCGCAACAGTGACTATCTTTATTGCTCCATCAATTGCAGTACTGAGTTTAGTCTTGCCAGCTGTAAATTGAACACTTCCATCTGGGTTTCTAGAATGCCCAGAGAAATACCTGTGCTTATGAACTGCCATTTCAGAGACATGCATGACAAAATCTTCACTAAATTGAAAAATTGCAACTTAAAATTGTGTTTTTGGCAGATGGAAAAGGATCCTCTAAAGTGACGAGATTGGTAAAGTGATAAAATGAGGAGTTAATCACCATTGAATTACCTTAATTCAAGAGTGATTAGATCTTCATTTTCTGACTTTACCAACCTCCTCACTTTGGAGGAGTTTGATCATTTCCTGTCATTTCACTTTTGAGACAGTAATCCACTCAAGTCTCAATACAAGAAAGTATTCTTGTGGTCTGTAGAGTCCCATTTTGGCAACCAACTAGACTAACATTTAGCAAATGATAACTTACTAAATGATTTTAAAATTTGCCAAACACCAATGCAGTATTTGTAAAAGGTTAAACTTGAATATACAAAGAAACAGATAGCAACCTGGCCAGTAGCACAACCAGAACGATGACGGCCACAGAGAGCCCAATTATACCAATGAAGGTGGCAAGACCATTCAAGCGTACCTATATTGAGAACTCATATAGGTGAACAGCCCAAAAGGTGCAGGAACTCAAAGAAAGCACAAGTAGAAAGGGTACCTGCAAAGGTGTTTCTTCACCATTGTCTTCTGAAATGTTAGCCATTAGAAGCCCCCATTCGGTATTAATACCAACAGCCGTTACCTTAATAAAGGATTTAATCAAAAATGAAAAATCAGCAAAAAGGGCTGTATAATCAATAAAACATAGGAACTAAATCCAAGGAAAAATATGGTCAATTTTAATATATTGAATTATTGATGGTTCATTTTATCTAACATTTTTATCCCTCCAAATTTTTGGACTCAGTTGTTTCAAGAATCAAAATGTGAATGAAATCCCATCTTGAATACAATATGTGCATGCATTTTGATGCCCTAAGAATAATTGCACCTCTCTCTCTCTCTCTCTCTATATATATATATATAGACACACACACACATGGCAAAAGAAAGTAAAACATTACGAGCATAACACCACTGCCATCTGCAACTTTACAACCAGATATCAGAATAGGGTTCTTAGAATTCTTTTCAACCTGCAAAAAGGAAAATGATTATCAAGCTTAAGAAATGAGACAAGTAATTTTTCTTATTTAGCACATAATGGAAAAAAACACTTACAATATTGCTCTCCCCAGTCATACTAGATTCATCAACTGCAAGAGAGTGACCGATGATCAAAATTCCATCAGCAGGGACCTAGAAAAATCAGGTATAAACTAAATAACAAGAAGGATAAGCATTAAGTAACCATCAGGCATGATGTGCAAAAATCACAGAAGATGAACTCATGTACCTGGTCACCAATATTAAGGGGTATGACATCACCAACAACAATGTCATAGATTGAGATCTCAACTCTTCTACCTCCTCTAATTACCTTCTCATGCAGAGAGAAAATTTAAGGATTGAAAAAAAAATATATAAATATGATAAGGAGGATGCTATAATAATAATAGTAATAATAAAGAAGTACAGAGAAGCAAAAAATCAAACCTCCAAACGAATGTTTCTCTTCTCCTCATTTAGGTCCCGAAACTGAAGAGACTGCTTATAATCACTTATAGCTACAAAAGGAAGCGGAGAAAGAAAGAGAGTGATGCGCACTTCAAACGATAATATTACTACAGATGTAACTATTGTGATAAGTGATAACCTCCATAATATATAACAAAGTTATATAAAAAAATCAAGTTGAGAAACAGAACCATAGAACATGTTTGAATGCTTTATTAGAAACTTTACAAAGACAAAATATTGGCATAGTACCTGTAACAACAATAACAAGAATAACTGCAAAAGCAATGCTTCCACCATCATACCATCCTTCCTTAATACCCTGAAATATAAAATTAATTCTTCTATGGATGAAAACCTATTTCTCAACATTTAAAAACATCTTCCTAATCATAGATGGTATAGGTACAAAATGAAAGTACAGCTACAAAGTATAAGGGATGATGAAAGACAATAATCAAAACAATGCAAATTTTAGTTAGACTGCAATGATCAAGTCTTGACACTGCCAATAGATTGCAATTTACTTTATTATTAGAACCAATGTATGCTAAAGAACCATAAGTTTGTTTGTCAATATGGAATATGGTTGAGACAAGTCCAGTCTCCATTAAATGGATTGGTACAAAGATGAATACCTAACAGGATACATTGTTTCTGATATAAAGGAACATTATGACTCTGCCACGTTTTCTCACCTCAGATTTTATCCCCAGTACTAATGAAGCTGCAGCAGCTACCATTAAAATAATCAAGGTCAGATCCTTGCAAGCATCCCAAACAAACATCTGTTATAGACAACATAAACAAAGACATCAGCCCAATAACCATAAGCGGACCATCCAATATCAGAGTGCACCAGACTTTACCAAGAAACTTCTTCCTTTCTTTCGAGGATAGTTGTTCGAGCCAAAAGCCTTTGTCCGTCTTGACAAGTCAGCGTCATCACCTTGAATCCCCTTTTCTAAATTGGTCTCCAACAAACTTGCTATCCCTTCAACCTTAAAATGTGATTCAGAAGAATTGCATGAATATTTATAACGTTAATAAATTGGATTACCAATTTAAGAAAGAACTATTATTGGCACACTTACCCCTCCTTTTTCTTGCAGAGTAGCAGTATTATGATCCCTTGCAATTGAAGAAAGTAACTCTAGCCCAATTTGAAATTCTCCAGTGGTGCTTGTAGGATGTGGGGCAATTCCTAATTCTAAAAGACATTATCATCAATAGTGGGAGAAAAAAGAAGACCCATAAATAGGCTCTACACTTATATTAGATCAAGCCATTGTAGGACACATAATTGTAATAAAGGTCGAACAAGATCATCACTGATAATTGGTTATACTGATATCCTAGCAACAACTTAAGAATAAGATAATACTTAAGATACCATTTATTATGTATCACCGTAATAAAGACACTTCTTACAAATCATGAGGCAGCCATAAACCACAAAAAATGACAACCATATCAGCTACTAGTATACTGCAATTTATACACAAATAATCACGAGAAGATTGACTCACCACTTTTCAATTTTTTTGCAGACTCCTTGAAAAGATACGCTGCCTAATAGGAAGAATAATTAATTAAATCCATTTAATGTCTGATAGATGAGCAATTATAAAGAGAACCAGCCAAGGAACCAAACTCTGATGACTTGAACATGCCCTCTAATCTTTCTCAGCACTTGCTCCTTTTCTTCTTCTTTCTTCAAGTCCAAGGTGTAGCGAAATCGGCGAGAAGCGTTAAGCACAAGCGCTGCTTGCTAAAAAAAAGAAGAGAATTTTTGTCTAGTCATTAGAAAAGCACTAACTTCCAGAAAACGAAAAGTAATACGTAGCCCAAAAGCAGCAAAAAACAGAATAATCAAATAGAACTAGCCATTGATAAAACAGGCTAATATAATCATAACAAGAAACACTGATGTTGCTAAATAATAAGTTTATGGCAACTTAAAGTCCAATGGAGGATCTGCTAGTTTTGCAAAGTGAAGTTTATATTTGTTCTGGTGACTTCTAACTACTTTTCTTAAGGGCATATTTGCAACTTCAAAAGAAGTAATATCTGCAAACGTTTTTTTTTTTTTCCTTTTCTTTTGTCCACTGCTAGTTTTCACATTGCTGTTCATGTTTATATCCTAGTCTCAACTACAGTTTGCCTCTCTTAGTGTTATGGTGTTATAACTTATAACCGTTAATGGTTGAATAATCCTCCTGGTTTTTTCCATTAGAAATTAGCATTATCCATCTTCTTCTCTCTTTTTTTTTTTATTTTTTATTTTTATCAATAACATATATCAGACCTGGAAATCCGTCCATCTTATAGAATTCAAATCCACCAGTCATAATTGAATCCCATATCTGGAAACTCAAATCATCCCTTATCCCACAGGGTCCAGTGAAGTAATTTTCTTAGTTATGGAAAAGAATGGAATTTTCTAAAGACATGAACTGCTCTTCAGATCAAAAGTAGATAAAACAAAAATTTATGAAAAACTGGACCTATCTTGCTCCCACTTTATATAGATGAATCTAAGAAGACAAGCACATTATCTTGTATGCACTGTGCAATAAACATACGGTTTGATCTCACTGGAGCTTCCCAATTTGATTGAACAATGGTTGCTGCGTCCAATTCACCTTTAACTACAACTCAGTTGACATGTTCTATGTGGTGCAACATGGATTGAATGCAACAAAATTCTTAACTTGACATGTTCTGCCGGTTCTGTTTGTACAGAAAGAATCCTGGAGTGCTGTTGTTATTCTTGACAGAACAACATGTTTGTTCCTTGTAAATATAGAAAAGTATTCCATGTAACACTTCCTACGATGCTGATCCAATTTTGATAAATCAAAGGCACTAGAGCAAAGTTAGCCCCCAAGAATTTCACCTGTTCCTATCCTCTGGTGTACAATGTTTTGAAGAGATTCACAAATCGCAAGCTGATATAAATAGAACCAGAGATCCCAAATATTGTGCTAACTGGAGCTTATATCATGTAATTACTTCACTTTTTTCAATGCCTCAAAGTTCAAAATAGTCAAATGCAACGTTCATGTGTAGATAGGTCCTTGTTCTCTCAATTTGCCAAATTTTATAGTTAGAAAAAGGGGAAAAAAAGGATAAAGAAGATAAATGAAAGAACCTAGTCTAATCTCATATCTTAAAAATTACAACTGTGGACCTCAGAATCAATGGCAAATTTATGAGAGAGGGGTTTCTATAAACTTGCTCTGCAAATCCCAGAACACTAAGAATTAAATAATCCTAAAATATTTCAGCTTCTTGTTTTTTAACCGGTACCTCTATTTTCAAATGAATATAATATATCAAACACTGAATTTTAAAAAGAAAAAAGAAAATGAATGAATATAAAAATTATTAAGAGGAGAAAGGGATATAGAGATATACCCTCCAACGCTTGAGTCGTTGAACGGAAGCATCTTTTGTTCTGGCAATATCAAAGGGACTGGAGGAGGAGCCTCCGTCGTCGATGTCACCGGAGCTCCGAGGAGCTTCTATGTCGTCCTTTCCATAACTCATGCTTCTTCCAATAACTGTCGCAGGAGAGATCACACTGTATGTTACACTCTATCGTATTCGTTCATAGTGGCATTATCATTATCATTATTCTCCATCAACCATCATTTCAATTGCAATTAGCAAATTAAATCAATTTAACGGTGAGTAATAGTGAGCATTGACAATTAAATTAACTAGTCTTTGTTGACTTACCAGTAAAATTAGAGAAGAGTAGGTTTTAACAGTGACAGTGATAGCAGCGTTGTCTTCTTCTTCTTCCTTATCTTCGTCGATTGCTCTTCAACCATTCATACAAACAAGAAACGACGAGCTTAATTAACGAAGCGTTTAAATTTTCGCATTTAATTTTAAAAGAGAGATACTTTTCTAATGCTATTGGTTTTCTCAGGAATCACGGGTGGAAGTTGTAGATTCAAGGAAAGTATCCACCACGCTAAGAATATATTCCACTCTTTCTTTATTATTGTTAGCTTATTTCTAACGATTTGTTCAAATTCTGAGAAGATCGGAGCTTGTGACACCATTTTTTCTATGCACTCCTCTAAACTCTAAAACTCTAGAGTCTCATGCTTCAAGGCATTCCATTTTCCATTATTCTCACCACTGGTGTATGACATGATATGAGTTTCAGAAGAAATAATAACGAATCGGATTTGGATCCTCTAAAGTTTGAATTTTATTTTTAGAGAGTAAAGTGTGATTTATTATTATTTATTTTTTATTTTATAGGTGAGACAAAAAATAAATATGAGAGAAAAACTAAGAGTAGAAGATCATAGTTTATCTTCTAAAGTACAAATTTAAAATTTAGAGAATCTAAATTCTAACGAACCATAGGATATTCTAGTCATTTTAGCTCTTTAACTAATTAATTGCTAGCAAACTATGTTATGACAAATTCTTTGGTGCCTATAAATTTAGTGTCGAATTTGTCGAACTTACCTTTTATTATAACAAATAAATTTTATTAATTCAGATTAAATAGCAAATGTAAAGAGTGTTATAAATCAGTCATACATAAAAAAAAACAAGAAAAAAAGAAGAATTTATAAAATGAAAAATTCATTAACTTAACACCTTAATGTTTTTTTCACTTGTTTTGTTTCCGATAAAACTCCTTTATAAATAGTACTTTACGTAAGTAGTCACTATTTTATATACTTAAATATAAGTCTATGAATATTTTTAATTTAATATATAAAGAGAAGATCATATCAGTGAACATGTGAAATAGAAAATTATTTTGATGTTTAATAATATGTCATGAAGGGGTAACATCAAAGCTGAGGATAAGTGAGACAAGCCATTTGGTAACTAATGGCCGTAGGAATAGGACACGACATATTCCATTAATGTTGATGGAAATTTGGAAAAAGAAGTCAAGGTTCACATGATGGAGCTAAAATAAATAAACTCAAAAGTTGAAATTATGGACATTTTTTGTTTTCAAACAACTATATATATATATACCAGATGAATAATAATTACCTGTATAGAATAACGAACGGTGTGGTGGTTAGAATCACACAATCAAGATATGAAGATATGATGAATAATGTAAATGTAATAGATGATGCATGTGTGTCACGGATTACATATATATAGATAGAACTTACGCACATATATGTATATATAGCATGTGTTATTCGTGCATGACCCCAGCCAAAGTGCTGAATGCAGATTCAGTCGGCAGAAAAATTTAAGAAATTTTTATAGTATTCGTTATTAGTTGTAATAATATTATATATACTTGTCTCTTTCATTTTATTAAAAGTAATTTGGTATAAATTAAATAATTCTCATAGTTATGAACATAGTATTATATATATGGTACATAACATCTCATCACATATGTGAAGAGACAATTACATACAAAATAATGTATATTTTGTAGCCAATTAAGAAGTATGAAGAACAAGAAGAATCACCTTAATTAACATGCCATCATGACCAAAAAACTCAACATGAGTAAGAAATATAGAATTAAGAGAAGGTATAGCTAGTTATATATACCTTAAGATATACAGCTAGATGCTTAATTAAGGAAAAAATAACTGATGAGAATTTATATAATTAATGTGAATATGGATCAGCAACTACATTAATAGTCGAAAAGCAAGCATCCAAAGTTGTATTATGTGTGTCAAATACTGATTTGTCAATTTAATTTGTTTGTCAAAAGATAAGTTTGAACAAGAAGAAAAAGGTTTATGTTTTCAATGTTATTTATTTTTATACAAGAAGTCTTAATTAACAAGGTAGAGAATGACAAGGGAAATTTAAAAAGAACAAAATTGTATATCTTCACCTTATAGTATGAAGGGTAGGAGCAAAATTGCATGAAGGAGCAGACTAATTGGATAATCACTTTTAATTGCATATTTCTTTTGTTCTGCGACTATCTTTATTTAATTCTTGCATATGAAGCACAGTCTGTCTCACATATAATGTCTCTTTGTCCCGAGTCCCATGCTAAAAGAAAGCCTCTCCAAATAGCAAACAACTCTCCTTGCAAAATGCTACGACTCTCAATTGTTCCCAGACAGCCTCGTTGCCACCTTCCCTTCCAATCTCTAACGTTTAAATCGTCCTATTTGTATTCTTAACGTTTATAAAAGTGATTCAATGTTATCCTACTATCAATTATACTAACAAATCAGATTATATTTTTTATTTTCACTTGGATGTATTCATTCTCAATTAGGTCTCACTTGGATGTGTTCAATTTTAATATTATACCCATTATTTGTGTTTAGATTCAATTATGTCTCTAAAAAAGTGAATTATGTAAATATTGTAGGAATTAGTTTCAACATTTGATGAGCTATTTTTCGGAGTAGATCATCGATTCTATCTCAGACATTTGTATTCTAACTTCAAGAAGAGATTTTCAAAACTCAAACTAAAACACTCATCATGTGTAATTAACGGCAGGATAACATTGAATCACTTTTACAAACGTTAGGGATACAAATAGGACGATTTAAACGTTAAGGACACAAATAGAATTTACCCCAAACGTTAGGGACAAAAACGATACTTTACTCTCCGATGAAAATTTTTAATAACATAAAGAATAAAAGGTTAAATCTAGTTAGGACATTTTTTTTATAATGAGTCACCAAAAACATATTTAAAACTTAGTTATTTTAGAGTCTGTTAACATGATTAGGCAAGAGATAATTTATTTTGGGATTCTGTTAGAAAACCAATTAAGACCGTAGTCAATTTAAATTAACAAATTGAAAAACAGGTCTATTACAAAAGAAAAAAAAATATAATTTTTCACTATCTTAATTTTTTAAATTTTAAAATTAAAAATAAAAAAATT
>NC_029785.2:136715688-136718090 GCF_000816755.2 Arachis ipaensis | reverse complement strand
CCACTTAGTATAATGTGACATATATTCAGTTTCTACCACAATAATAGTAAAATTTTTACTATAATAATTTTAGAAAAATTACATTCACTGATCCTCTAAAATTCTTCTTGGTTCTATCAAAAAACATACAAATTTCTAACTAAGCTTACAACCATTAAGCTAACATAGTTTAGATTTCTTATACTAAGTATTTTTTTAATTTAGTAAGAAGAACCTCTAAAATTCATGGCACAAAATAAAAAATACATCAAAAAAATTTGACATAATCTAAGGTTTTTTTTTTTTAAGTGTATCNNCTCTCTTTTTTTTTATTGGTTTTACAAATTTATCGTATAAATGTCTTAAAAAAAAAAGGATAAACTATAAAAAAAAAAGTTACATATTCAATGTAAATAATGAAAAAGAAGATTCATATAAAAATGAAGTGATAGTAGTAGTTAATTAAAGTACTTTTGACGTAGAAACAAGATTGTTGATGTTATGAAATAAAACACAGTAGATGAAAAAAGAAAAACTAACTACCATAGTTACCGCCCCACAGAATCTGAATCCAGAATATAATATATATAAAAACATAAAAGATCAGAGATAACAACAACGAACCAAACGCGCTTTAAAAGAACCCAATGCAAAGTGCATACGTATCATCAACTTCTTGTTTAATTTGTTCTTTTCGTCCAGGTTAAGTTTATTCAGAATAAGAATGCATGCTTTTAATTTGTTGTTGATTTATTCTAGAGTGAAAATTCACGTGTATTTATTTTTACGTAAAATTGTTAGTCGAAATTTGTACATTCATTGACAACTATAATTTTCATTATTTTTTGGGTGAAAGTTCAGGTAGAGTTGTCTTTACATAATTGAAAATTGTAAAATAATAATTTAATTAAATATATTAAATTATTTAACGATTCTCAATTAACAACTAGTGTTCTGATTAATCTGATTAAGCAATAATATTCATATTGTTATAATTAATAAGACACCAGTAGAGTCTTTTATCTTGGGTCAACGTCATACAACACGAAGTTGAAACGACACAGCACGAAACTTCTGGGAAATTTTCAATGGCCCTTCTTTCCTATACTCTATTATTGATACCTTGCTTCTAAGTAACATGCATGTGTATAATTATTAATTTGTTCATCAGATAAATCCTATACTTGATAATGTGCCAATGCAAATGAAAATTTTGTTTGGTTATATATATAAGTACGTAGTCCCCCTCAATAATGTTATACCAATTTTTTTTTAAGGGAAAGTATAAGGCTCATCATTAGTATATAAATATCTTCTCTTATAATCTGTGACACAAACAAAAAATATAACTCAAATTCTTGTGTTTTATATAATTTTTAAGTGCTAATTTTAAAATTAGTTACTAATATGACAATACATTATTAGATATGAGTAAAGTATTGTTTTTGTCTCTAACGTTTGGGATAAATCATATTTGTGTTCCTAACGTTTAAATCGTCCTATTTGTATCTTTAACGTTTATAAAAGTGATTCAATGTTATCTTACTATCAATTATATTAACAAATTAGATTATATTTTTCAATTATTTTCACTTTGATATATTCATTCTCAATTAGATCTCACTTGAATGTATTCGATTTTAATATTATACCCACTATTTGTGTTTAGATTCAATTATGTCCCTAGAAAAGTGAATTATGTAAATGTTATAGGAATTAGTTTCAACATTTGATGAGCTATTTTTTGGAGTAGATCATCGATTCTATCCCAGACATTTGTATTCTAACTTTAAGAAGAGATTTTTAAAACTCAAACTAAAGCGCTCATGATGTGTAATTGACGGCAGGATAACATTGAATCACTTTTACAAACGTTAGGGATACAAATAGGACGATTTAAACGTTAGAGGATACAAATAGGATTTACCCAAACGTTAGGGACAAAAACAATACTTTACTCGTTAGATATTCTGTGTATATTGTGATTGTCAGATAAATTAAATTTTATTATTACTAATATGAGAACACATTGTCATATCTCATTATATTATTAGTTGATATTTTTTATTACTATGAAAAAATAAATTATTAATGTAGCATCTCCTTTAAACTTTTTGGTTATGCTTTGGATTGTTCAAGAGCACGAGGATTTATCGGAGGAGACAACACCATCTTTAATAAATTTGATTTCAAAATGATATATAGACAAAAAGAGTCAATATAGCTAGAAGGCATAAGGGGAACAGCAATGACATATTTTTACTTTTTTTTTATCTATTTATTCATCCTTGTGTCATTCGCATATTAAGAAATGCCAAACTAATAATAAAAAGTAAAAAAAGAAATAAAATAGTAAATCAAGTAAAAAATTAAAATAGTATATAAATGATTGTTTACTTTGAGTTCTTGATATATATATTTTT
>NC_029785.2:136702928-136715372 GCF_000816755.2 Arachis ipaensis | reverse complement strand
TAAATAGAATAATATTAATCCGCATTGCAGAATAATTACTTAATTAGTGTACTCCTCCAAGTCTTTTTTTTTTCTGTTTGTACTTTATTATTGGTCTTTATTTATTAATTTATATAGGATTGGGAAGTATCTAATAAAGATTAAAAGTATAGTACGTAGAATTTGTTTACCTTCCCTCCACTTTCCTCCACTAACAACCAATAACAATTATAACGCAAAAGACTTTAAATAAGGTGATTGCTATGATATCTAAAAGTGTTTGTCTAACTTACTAAAAAGGATTAAAAATTAATATTTAATTTTAAAAGTATAAAAATAAATAATTATTAAATATTCAAAAGTTGTCATAAAAAGTAAGATAAACAAAAATTAGACACCAAATTATAGGCATCATAAAATTCACTTTAAATAAAATGCTGTCTCTCTCGTTAACTTAGTAGTAGGCATCAACTTTATAAGTTTCTTTTTTTGATTCAATTGTCCTTGCATGAATTTAAGATAGGTGAGTTTTTAAGTTTGAACGTGATTAATGCTCGAACTATATATACGACTATATTAAATGAATGCCGTAGAAAACAAGAAAAAGGTTTATGAAACTTGAGACATAATAAGACAGGAATCTACTGAGTCAATGAGTTGGGAAAGTAGTTAGTTGCATGGAGGGTGGTCGGCAATACTATGTACTATGATCTTGTTCCGTTAATGACGGTTCGACTTCGTCGGCAAACCACCGTCATCGTCTGAAAACCCAAATACATGGAATCCGTGTGTCGGTGGATGTAACCGCTTTTAAATGTAAGATGTCATTTTCAGATCATAGTATATGTAGGGGACAGGGATCATGAACACTACTGTGGTACTTTCGAACATTTTATTGAGAGTAAAGTGGCAAATTAGATTTCTGAGAATTTTGTTTTTGGACTAATTAGTCTTCGAAAAAAATATCAATTAGATCCTTTACGATAACAAACGGTGAATATGTATTTTTTTTGTTAATGGATAGTATGAAACGAAATAAAATTGTCTATGTATTTCGTTATTTACAGTGGTGCTCGGTCACATAAGCATAAAAACGATGTAATGTTGAACAGTGAAATATGGTGAAAACTCAGGTGCAGTTGAATTCACGTGAAGTTGATAGCTGAGAGCCGTTAGATGATTTGACTGATTTGACTAAATTTTCATCTAACAGCTCTCAACTATCAACTTCACGTGAAGTCGACTGCACCTGAATTTCCACCGTGAAATATTTATTAGGTGAAAACTCAGGTGCAGTCAACTTCATCTGAAGTTGATAACTAAGAATCGTTAGATGAAAATTTAGTCAAATCAATCAAATCATTTAACGTCTCTCAACTATTAACTTCACGTGAAGTTTATTGCACCTAGAGTTTTCACTTATTTATTATCTTTTGAATTTTCATACAACCTTTATCAATTGTTATCTATCTATCTATCATAAATCCTACCAAAACAAGTGAAATTTTACTTCAAAAATTATTATTTGTGTGACAATATTTTATAAATAAACACGTCATAGCAGGTAAATGGTACATATAAGCACCACCATTAAGCTTTACATGATGAATTGATAGAAAAAAGACATCGCGTGTTTATCATTTGCTATCATAAAAAATCGAAACTAATTAGGCTAAGATCAAAATTTTCAAAAATCTAATTATCACTTTACTCTTTTATTAATATTGAGAAAATTAGTATCAAGAACATTAGCCATTTAGCAGTCCTCGTGTTGCACCTCTTTTTTTTTTTTTTTTTTTTTGGTCGATGGATTGGACAACCTCCAATCCTAGGTTACACACTCACACACACCACACCCACACACACATGATATCCTCCTTTTTGCTCAAGTTTGCACTACATGAGGTTTGAACCCAAGACCTCTTAATAAGAAGGAGGAACTAATGCCACTTGAGCTAAGTGTGTTGCATGGTTCATCATTTGGACCTTATAGAATTTGTAGACAAAGTCTATAATTCAACTGGAACCCTTTTTTTTTTTTACACAACTGGAGCCTTTTTGTTTTTGGACGGGTCAACTGGAACCTTTGAAAGCTTTATAATTGTAATCGAACAGAGAATAGGGGTTTCTTTGTGTAATTTTCCATTGCGCTCCATTGGGCCAGACCTCAGTTCATAGCCCATATTTTTCATCGACATAATCTCGCGAAAGAAGAAAAAGGCATTTTTGGGTGAAGACGAGATCCCTGTTTCACAATCTGCAAGCCTAAACCAACTTCCATGACACTTCCACAATCCCTCAGCTCGGAGTAAAAACAATCATCCAGCCCAGAACAAATTAATTATGAATGAACTTTTGTTTTACTAAATGCAACATTTAAATATGTTAAACTTCAAAAGTCAATGCTTAATGGTTGTCTGGTTGACACAACAATTTGTCCACCTGAGAAAACATCGTTTCAGCACATATAAATATAATTAAACAAAATTATCATGGCAACGCCAGTTTTAACATAATGCTGCACTAGCAACATCAAAGGGATTTTTCCTTCTCCAAAGACCCCAAAAAAATGGATGCTTCAACGTTATTCTTCATCGGAATAATTGAACTTTACGGAGTGGGATTGTAAATCAATCTGTCCTCCCCTGTAAGATCCACGTTTCTTCTTGGTCTTCTCATGACGGAAATCCCTGTAAGGATAAAAAGAATTAGATCTCGTAAAATGCTAGCAAAAAGTGATGCCTACAAATGCATGGAAGCTACAAATCCAAACTTGAAAGAATACCCATAAAACAGCAAGGATTTGAATCCTCTAAAGTTTGAATTTCATTTTAGAGAGTAAAGTGTGATCTTTCACCATTGATTTCATAGGTGGGACCAATAATAAATATGAAAGAGAAACTATTCAAGGGTAGAAGATCACACTTTACTCTCTAAAGTGAAATTCAAACTTAGAGGATCCAAATCCAAACAGCAGATTTTCCATTGAAAGTAAAAATGCAACCAAATGCACGAATAAATTTGTAGTTTTAAAACAAATGAAAAAGAAATTAGAAAAACTGTTAATTACAGATGCATGAAACATAATTTCAGACAAATGCAAAAGATGGAAAGAAAAATTGTTTCTACTACCACATAAAGTAACAGACCTTCCTCTAACTTGGCCAAGGATTTCCTCTGCTTTGGCCCCATAACCCACCTCGGCACCGGACTGCAATAACAAATTTGTTAGACCGTGCGACCCAGAAAAGAATCACAACAATGCATGGGAAATTGAACACACCTTTGCCCAATAGGAGTTATCCTGAAGCCTCTCATCAGCAAACTGCACCTTATCTACCTGTACTCGTTGAAATGCTTTCTTTGCAGATGTCTGCATACAGTTGCGTAGACAAGAATTTCAAGGAAAATCAAATCTTAGCAACCACAATGAAATTGGAATCTTAAATCAAAAGGTTAATTTCATAAAAAGCTTATTTGTGAGAAGAAATAATTGTGAGTGACTCAATAGTGACTAGTGAGATTTCAAAGTGCCACCTATTAACCAAATAAATATATTCAGGCACAACTATTAGTTATAACATACCTCAGCTGATTCCATCTGTTGTTTCTTCTGAGATTTCTGTGCCGAAGATTTCCCTCCAGCACTCTCAAGCTGCCCATTAGTGTGCCCGTTTGCAACATTTTCTTGACTGGAATTTGAGTCATTTCCAAGGTCTACACTTGTTTCTGCTAGCTTCTCTCCTCCCTTAGATTCATCCAAGTTTTCTACTTTTCTACGTTTGGGTTCCTCAGCTGCCTTTTTGTCTGCAACCTGTTGACCATTTTCTTCAGAAGTTGGTCTTTTTCTTTTCTTTGTATCTTTCTTCTCCTCATCCATCACTTCTCTATTTGATGCTTTAGAATTATCCTTTTTTGAAACAGTTCCATTGCAACCTCCAGTCTCCTCTACTGCATCCGCTTGACTATTTTCCTTCTTTTTCTTTTTCTTTTTATCCTTGGATTTCTTCTCTGCCTCAGCACCATCAACAATTTTGTCATCTGCAGATATTTCATCCTTTCCCTTCTGTTCTGTAACCTTAGTTTGCAACTCCACTTGGTTATCTTCTAAACTAGCAAGAGACTCAGAATCTAACTTGTTTTTCTTTTTCTTCTTGTCCTTGGATTTACCCTCTTTGTTTCCAGATTGTGTGCCATTAACTGCTGTGGTAGAAAATCAAACATAGAGATTTTAGTTGGCAGGCCCCGGAAAAAACAGAGATACACGGTGCAAGTATCGAGGAAGAAAGAGAAAATAGCCATGACAAAAGAGAAGAATTTGATGATTTTGAAGAATACCTTGATCTTTTTGATCTTGGATATTTGACTTGGCATCTTTATCACTGGAAAGAGATGAAAAAAGTAAAACAGAAAATCTTAATCACCGCATAGAAGAAAGACATTTACAGACCCAAAACATAACTCGTGCAGAGAATAACTGGTGGACAATTAAATAATGTTATTGGCTTTTCCCATTATTAGAACCATGTTGATTAGTAATTACCATTGTTATTGTCCCGCTGATGCATAGTTCTGAAATGCACCATTTGACGGGTAATGCAGTGTCCTTCAAACTTGGAAAATAAGAAGGGTTTTTTGCTAGCTTCTGCTAGCGAGGGCGTTACATTACTCATTATATATGTTGAAAACTACAATAATAATAAAAATTATGCGAAATACAAGCCATTGATTTCCATGACGAAATGCAAAAATGCTTTATTGATGACAACACTATACGTTATAAGATTGCAGTAGATATACTGACACAACTCTTGAAGTTTAAACATAAGCTATTTGGCAATTATATTCTTAAAATCTTAAAGCCACAACAAACACCCAGATCTTTTAAGAATGTAGCAAAACCACAGTTAAAATATGCTTCAACAAGAGTACCTATAATTAGAGAATATCAAATTGGAGTCTCCTCTTTTTGAAATATACTTCTGATCCAAGAAAAAGAATTACATAAATAAAATATCTATCCACAGTCTACACAGCTTGGAGCAAATGGGCATTGTAACAACACAAAGCCTATGGTTCAAGCCTTACCGTATCTCCAAATACTTGAGGCACATTTCTTCTAAATCAATCGACATATCCTCCACATTATCTTTCTGCATTACAAGCAGGAGCAACAGTATCAAACAACAGAAAGAAAAAAAAAAAGCCAGTGTCTCGTCAATCTGTTATTCAACAGTTATAAGCATAAGAACATATACAGCAGGATATTGAAGAATTTCATTCTATAATGTGATATCACAGCACACGGCACACATTCTGCTATCGACAAACAAATATAACTGATAAAAGCAAACTTGCCATCCAAGCAAGAAGCTTTTCTTCTCAATTTAAAAAAAAAAAAAAAACATTGGATTTCAATGAGCATTACAAGGTACAACACCATTATAAAGTAAGAAAAAGTCTAGGGGCCAGCAACTTTTGTGTTTTACGGCCAGCACTTAGCCATCAAAACAAAAATGAGTGATCTCCCACCATTAGATGTAATCTCACACCATTAAAAACACTATTGATGGCCAATTGATAGTTACAAAACACCAAAATTGATGGTCCCCTAGCATTCCTCATAAAGTAATCCTGCTAAGTTGTTGCATCAAAATCACAACTTAGGACTATAGATAAGCATGATAATAGGATTATTGTACAACTACGAATCACAAGTAGCTAAATAAATAAGTGAAACCTGTGAAGCAGGTTAAGATTCCGGTTCGAACTTGTAACATGGGAAATTCTGAAGGTAAAAAGAAAAAGGCACAATAGGGAATTAATTACCCACCTCGATTTGGGCCTCTTTGCGAAACTTTTTTAGGGTTTTGGAGAAGGAACTGCGCTCCAAGTAACGAGCAATGGAGTGGTGAAGAAGAAGCTTGAAGTTGGAAGAGGATTGCTTCATGGTTTGATTGGTTAAGAGAAGTACTTGGCGGGGAGTGAAAGCGAGGAGGGTAAAAGCGTCTTTTTTGTTGGCAGATGGAGTTGCAGGCATGCGGCGAAGAGTTTCTTCCTCTTCAGCTCTGACTTCAGTTGCTACCTTCGCAACGAAACGAAGCTGAACGAAACCTTGCAGGTCCTGAATGAAACAAGGGTTTTAGTTGACTCACAATTAGGGTTTCTTAACGCCATGGCTATATTTACAAGTTTACATTCTTGACCTTTTATGTTAATTAAGTTTTTTGCCCAGTAAAATATGTTATTTTTTATTTGACCCCTATTTAAAAAATTATCTTTGTGACTTAGCATCCATTTAAATAGGTTTATAAGAGATCTTTTAAACTTTTTAAGTAGGCTGAACGCGGATAGGATCGGATCGCCAAAATTTCGATCCGATCCGCACTAAAATCATCGAATCGGATCGGATCTAATATCCGCAGTTTTTAAGTTTGGATTCGATCCACACATTTGTGGATCGGATCGGATATCGGATATATCCGCAAAACTCAAAAATATTTTTAAAAGCTTATTTTTATTAAAAAAATATCAATAAAATTCATTTTTACTATTTTTTAAATATGTTTACTCCTAAAATAATATTAAACATATTTTTTTTTAAATAATAAATTAAAATAATACAACATATATGATAATTATTCGTTGAAATAAAACATAAAAAGAATATTTACTTATTTATTTCTTTATTTTTGCGGATACGCGAATATGCGGATATCAACACAAAATCCGCAATCCGATCTGATTAGTGTACGGGTCTGATCTGATCCGATAGTTTTGTGGATCGGATCCATATATGCAATTTTCGTATCGGATTCGGATAAACACCGCAGATATACGAATCGGATCCGATCCATGAACACCCCTATTTAAGTTTTAACCCATAAAAAATTATGGCATTAATATTTGGGCAAAAAACCATATTAAGCCACATGCAGAAAAGTTTAACCAAAATACGCCAAACAGAAATTTGTTTCAGCAATAAGCCAAGAGGCATTTTTATATAAATCGAACCACCAAGGTTCGAACTCTATTAGCTAGTAATTCGAACCATCTTGGTTCGAACTACTACTGGAAAAATTTGAATAATTCGAACCGGCTAGGTTCGAACCAGGAGAGCATGTAATTCGAACCGGGTTGGTTCGAATTATGGGGAGATAGGTTGGTTGTAGTAATTCGAACCAGGCTGGTTCGAATTACATGTATCATGGTTCGAACCAGGTTAGTTCGAACCAAAGAGAGGTTGATTGTAGTAATTCGAACAAGCCTGGTTCGAATTACATGTATCATGGTTCGAACCAGGTTAGTTCGAATTAGTAGGAGTCAGAGCTCTATATAAACGCTGTAAACGTGATTTGCTCTCATTAGAGGACGTAAGATGGCTAGTGAGGAGGAGAGTTTTGCTGTTTTGGTACACCACAGAGGATCCATCAAGAGGAAAACTCGGTCCGGGGTGAAGTTTACAGATAAGAATCCTCTCTATATTGTGGTGAATCGCTGCTGGTCTGACAGAGTTCCAGGTTGGTCAGTAATTTTAGGATAAAGATGAGGCCCTGTTAAGTGTGAAGACTTACAGCATCCGGCGAGGGGTACAGTACAAGGTGGTGGAGTCCGATCACCACCGGTATGTGGGCAAGTGTTCCGAGTTTTCCACAAGGATACGGACGAATATGGATGAGGCAGATCCAAACAGGCCAAAACGGTGTGGCCTTTGTCGCCAACCCGGACACACTAGACGTAGATGCCCACAGGTAGTAGGATCGTCTCAGACAGGGCGAAATTAGTTTCCATCATGTTATTGTTAGTGTTATTTACATTTAAGTTGTCTTGTTAGATGCATTGCTTGACCACGAATGTAAGTTGTTGAGATTAATGCATTGAACTTTGGTATTTGTGAGTAGTAATGAATATGTTGTCTTTCAGTAGAAGTTATGCTACAGGACTCGTTGATCCTCATTTTAATAACTAAACGAAATCATTATACCTTATCATGTTTCATTTAATACAAATAGTCAACGTCCCCGAACACAATTTACGAACAACATACATAAACAGAGCACTACATAACAAGAAAACTACACCTAATTATCATACATGACTGAAATAGAGGAAACAAAATACATGAAATGTGACTCATCTAAACAGATGCGAAACAAAATAATCGTCCCCCATCAGCAGAGTAGTCCGTTCAGGTCTTCCTCGGAGAGAATCTGGGTCGTTTTCTCTGAGATTTTGTGGGGTAGGGGGAGGGATAATGGTTCGAATGAGGGTGATTCGAACTCCTTATATAGTCGAATCACACATAATTCGAACCAGCCTGGTTCGAATTATGAATGAGTTCACTAGGAGTAATTCGAACCGGCCTGGTTCGAATTACATGGAATCGAATACAAAGCATAATTCGAACCACCCTGGTTCGAATTATGTATGAGAGAAGTTCGAACCTCATTGGTTCGAATTATGTATGGGAGAAGTTCGAACCTTGGTGGTTCGAATTATTCAAAAACTTAGAACACTAAATCGAACCACATTGGTTCGAATTATGAAGGAGTGCAATTCGAACGTGTTGTCTATTATCCATCTGTTTAATGTTATTTTTCGAGATAAAAAATATTTTTAAAATATTTAAAACACAATAAAAATTGTCACAAAAAAAACACAATAAAAATTAGTGTAAATAATTAAAATATGAAAAAACATAATAATTAGAGTCAAAATAAATTCATCTATCATAGATGAAAATAACTCGTCAATAGTCGAAAAATTAAAAAACATTGAAAATAATGTGAGTATGAAACAAACAAAATAAGACCGATTAAATTTAAATTGGTAGTCAACAATAGGTGAGTCTGCAACAATATCATAAATATCAATTATACAATATGATTTGCCAACTATGGTAGAATTATCATATCATAGTACAAAAAAATATATTTATTCTCTTAATATCATATTCACATATCAGTAGTCACATATTTAAGAAATTCTAGTGCATTCAATATCGCAAGATCTAAAGCGCGCATAAAAGATGACTTCCCAAATGGATGTTGACTTATTAGGACATTTGCCACTTCTTCTACATCTGGCTCATTAATGCAATCAACATCGTCTCCATCTACGTTTAAATTATCTATTTCATAGTTGCCTTCAAAGTCATCTTTGCTTTTACTATTGTAGCCTTCCCAATTCATGTCTCCATTGGCTTCTTCAACACTATAAGTCAAGTGTTCGAACTCAACGTATAGCTCGATGACAAAGTCTTGTGGTTGACTTTCGTGATATATTCAAAATATTTCTTGCATCGTTGCTTCATCAGTGACATACTTCATCTCGAATTGTATGAATTCTCCAAATACTATCATGTACACAACATTAGTCACTATTTTTAATATCTGAGGATCTATCCTTTCACAAATTATACAGTTTAGTTCTTCAAATAATATGGTGAAAGGAACAATAATATCACATGGATTCTCACACATAAAATTTTAGAGAAAAACCCAAAATAGTCCCTGACAATTACCTCGAAAGGACAACGAGGCCCCTGTGCAAAAAAAAAAAATCAATGTTGTTATTTTTGGCACAGGAGCTAATCAGTCCCAAAAAAAATATCAGAGACCGGATTGTGTGTGTTTTTTTTAGGGATCTCGTTATCCTTTCGAGATAATTGTCAGGGATCAGATAGAGTATTCACTCAAAAAAAATAAATAAAATTGAATGTAGTGAGATAATTGTCAAGAACCGGATGGAGTATTCACTCTAAATTTTACAAATTTAAATGTCTGAAATCAAATTTAGCCATTATAATACACTCTCAAACGAACTCTATCACCCATTTTTTTTTAATATTTTTTAAAAAAAATTAGATACAACAGCAACAAATTTGCCAGAATGAAAAAAACACAGAGACATAGTAAGAAGAAGAACAACAAGATGAGGAAGATGAATGCGAAGTCTGGCTAAGATCTTATTTGTAGCCGCTGCAATTCAAATTTTTTTTTTTCTGGACAAATTGCCTCCTTCATGTGTCAAGTAGTCTCCACCATACCTCAAGTCACCCCTATCATCTATCAATTCGCCCCTCTATTTTGTTCTATAAAAAAAAACTCCATATACCTGTTCAGTAATCACCCCCTTTTTCTAGCTTTTTTTGTCGTTTTTCGTTCCTCCACAAATCGCTGGCAGTAATTTCTGTCTCTGTTTAATATTCAAGTAAAACACGAATTCACATTATAATAAAAAATAACACTAAAGACACTCCAATATTTTAAAACAAAAAAAAGCCTCATTTTAGAGCTTTATCCAAAAAGTCCAAATGTCCAACCACAACTCTAAAAACATAATACTATCTTCCAAATCATGAGTTATGAAACTGATTATCTCAATTTCTTAAAAAACTAACATATATAATTTGAATTTTAAAAACATGAAACACTAATTTTACTAAATTCTTAATTGACAATAGACAACCATTCAATATATAGTTATAATTAATTTTATAATTATTGCATTTGAATAATCTTTGGTTATAAAAAAAAACGAGAAAATTGGTTTTATTCTTTGAGTTTAATATAAAATCAAATTTAAATTCAATTAGGTAGATAAATCTGTTATAAGTTCATTTAGAAGATCGCGCTAAAATTAACTCGCATAACATACTAACAGTATTTTGTAAATATTTAAAGTTATAATTATTCGATTGACTTAGTTCAAAGTTTATTTTAAAACTGGCTCAATCTTCTATATATTTGTATATAATAAGTACTTTTAAATTTCAAACCTAAAAAACTTAACAGAGCTTGCAAAGTAACGATCTAGATTGAAAATTTCACCTAAACACGAGTTAGATTTTTCTAACACAATCTGCACATATCTAAGAGTCATTTGAATCCTTCTTTTCTCGTTTTATTCCCCTTTTCTATACAAAAATGTTAGGTGACCGATCTCTTTTATCTTCTATTATTTCTACAAATTGTCATTCATATACTTTCTCCACCTTATTATAAGAAAAACTCGTCTTGCCTTACTTCCTTAAAATCTTCTAAATTCTTTGTCAAATTATTCATAAATTTCATTAATAGATTGTATGAGAAGATATCCTCTCTAAAATCTAACTATGGAGATTAGGAATATAGATATTTTCTTTCAATAATAAAGCCAACACGAACATAGATATTTGCATAAGATCTATATCTTCCGCAACCTCTATATTTATATTGAGTTTATCGAGTAAGACATTTCAGTCATCATAACTTATCATTTATTTGTTCTCCATATTATTTTTATTAGTGGTTTATGATTTATCGATTTCTAACCAAATCATAATCACTCTAAATCTTAATCTCATTCATGTACTTAGAAGAATAAAATCTATCCTTTAGCCAATGATTCATACTTACATTAAAATACACACGAAGTTTAGTCATGGAACAAGTCTCTCTTCATTAACAAATCGTGTTTATTTACATTGGAATATATATAGGATTTTCATGAATTTTACTGGAGTATCTTAAATGTTTTTGAATATAGATGTGCTAGCATTTCATGTCATGATATAAGGTCTCTTTATTACATATACAGTAAGCATTATAATAACTATCTTATGTATATTAAAGAACTGAAAAAATGATCCTTTCGTAAGAAATTAAAAGATGACCCCAAAGACAAGATAATCAAAGTGATTCTTCAATAAGAGAATGTGATCGACAAGCTTTTGGGATATATAAGAGAACCTTTGGTAAGAAAAGAGGACTCCAACAATTGTATATCCAGCCTATGTTTAATTCCCTCCAAAGTTAATGTAATGTTAAAAGAATGCTTAAAAATGTTAAAGTCAATCTTATACATTGCATAGAGTATGTGTCTAACAATAGATTGTTCTCTTTTCACTCGTCAAGAAAAACCAAGTCAATGTTCATGTGTTTGCATTCTGTATAATTTAACGCTATAAGAATTTAGTCATGAATCACATATGTCATAATATAAGTAAGTGAAAAGCATATAAAAGTCACACAACTCCGACTAATAAAAATTTTTGAAAATAATAATTGAACAACATTATATCAACGTTGTTTTTATTTTAAAACTCGAAGTGGTTGGGATGAATATAATGACATCATATAAATAAACTACTCGAAAAAACTTTTGTTTCACCCCTTTTTTCGTACCATCTTCAAGTACGACACAACATGAAACAACAATGCACTACTTGATTGAGTTAAAAGGACCAATATACTATAAAATAATTAGGAGCTACATATCAAGAACATAGACTCGGAAGGTCAAACACTTGCTCAATTTCATATTTAGAATGGAGGATAAACAATTACTTTAGTCATAATTATGCTCTACGTGTCTTATTGATCTTTATAGAGTAACTACAATTATAGTCATGATATTTGATTTTTTTTTTAATATATGAGTAAATTTTGTCATTATTTTTGTTTTTATAATTTAATATGTCCA
>NC_029785.2:136698610-136702918 GCF_000816755.2 Arachis ipaensis | reverse complement strand
TTACTTTTTCTTAAATTATTTTTTATAAAAAATTTATTTTAAAAATTTTATAAAAATTTGAGTATCAACCATTAATATAATTTAAATGAGGCTTAAGCCTAATTTAAAAAGATTAGGAAGAAATGATCACCTTTAATTTATTGTTATAGGATATGTTCCGGTTTGAAATTGGACTCCAAAGTGTAGTTTGTTAACAAGGAAAAGAGCATCACTAACGTCCTTTTCCTTTGCATTGCACCACGGGTTTTTCTTTGTTGAGCAGTATGCAGAATCTGTTTAAAAGACGCCTACCTACTGTCGTTCATTGACAAGCTCGTAGATAACACTTCTGGTTACAAAGTCTTAAGTTTTATGGACGCCTATTCAGGTTATAACCAGATACTAGAATAAAGCCGTCTTCATAACCAAACATGAGAATTTCTATTATAAAGTAATACCTTTCGGTCTTAAAAATACAGGTGCCACATATCAACGATTGATGGATAAAGTATTTCAGAATCGGATCGGCAAAAATTTAGAGGCATATGTCAATGATATGGTTGTTAAGTCGGCAATTAAAGAAACCCATATGTCTGACCTCAAGGAAGTCTTCACACAGCTAAGGAAATATAATATGCGTCTAAACCCCGAAAAAATGTGCCTTAAGAGTACAGGGAGGTAAGTTCATTGGATTCATGTTAATCCATAGGGGAATTGAAGCAAAACCCTCACAAGTGCAATGCAGTCATACAAATGAAGTCACCAACAACGATCAAGAAAGTCCAACAGTTAACCGGAAGATTGGCGGCCTTATCGCGATTTTTACCAACACTAACAACAAAATCATGCCATTTCTTTAACACTTTGCGAAAGTCTAATAACTTCACATAGTCAGATGAATGTGAGATAGCATTCACTGAGTTTAAGAAGATCTTGGCATCCCCACCAATATTGAAAAAACCAATACATGGTAAACCAATGTATCTATACCTTTCAATTTTTACTAATTCAATTTGATATGTACTTGTAATAGAAACAAACCGGGAACAGCATCCAGTATATTTCATTAGTAAAATACTACAAACGCGGAAACGCGGTACCTAACCATTGAAAAATTAGCTTATGCTCTTTTGATCACGGCAAGACGTCTCCGACACTATTTTCAGAGCTATGAGATAATAGTACGAACCAATCAACCGTTAAGGCAAATACTCGCCATACCAGATTTGGCGGAAAGGTTGACAAAGTGGTCTGTGGAGTTATCCGAATACGCTATAAGCTACCAAGCTCAGGGTTCCCTTAAATCCCAAGTGCTAGCCAATTTCATTGCAGAATTTACTACAACAGACATACCACTAAACAAAGCTTTCCAAGTTTAAGTTTCATAATTTTAAGATCGAAAACTGACTTGAGCATCGAAATTCTTTTTTCTAACTACTCGAATGACAAAAATGGTGTACTTGCAGTGGAACTAAAAGATGAGTAGACACAAAGAAAAATTACGATTTAAAAAAAAAAAAGGCAATTATCGAGAACAGATTGAATTTTTTTTAAAAGAAAATAGATAGATAAAAGTGACTCTTTTAGAGTTGGTCTCGAACTTTGCTAAACTTGAATTGGTGCCAATATGATTATTGATTAGCATGATGATGATTCCCTTCATCGCCCTTCTTCTTCTTCAAGCAAAGGAATTTCATCTGTTGAATTCAATGCAAGAAGAGAAGCATTGAGAAATTGAAATAATTGATGATGATGATGATGATCTCAAAGTCAGACAAGCTTGTATTTTTTGGTAATAATAATTTATGTGAGGAGGGTTACTGTTCTTCATGACATGGATTTCACACAGTCAAAATTTTGAAATAGTCTTTGCTATTTTTAGAACCTAAATTGAAAGCAACTAGCTATACATATCACTACTAAATAATTAAAAAGCAAACAAGCTAGAGACCTAAACACACAAAACTTTTCTGAATATGCCAAGGCATTCTAGTTGCCAATATCATCAGCTTTCTCTGTTAAACCAACATAGCCACTTGTGGGTCAACATGGCTGCTATTAACAACAACACAACCAATTCACTTTTCTTCCTAACCTTTGCTCATTAATATTTTTAAATGAGAGGTGGAAAATGACTTTGAAAGCTACATTTGAAATAATTAATTTAGGTTGGTCGAGTGGTTAGCTCACTCGTCTATTTAAATAAATATCGGAGATTCAAATCTCATCTTATGCATACAGCAACTCATTAACCAGCGACAGATCTTTAAATAGAATTCAAATCCACGACGGATTAGTTCTCGAATAGAAAGATACCGTGAGCAATAAAAAAAAAAACTACATATGAAAGATGCACTCATCCTTTTTCTTCGCGTATATTATACATACCATATACCGAATATTTAATTTAAGAAAAAATCCAACACAAATACACCAGCAGCAGCTAGTGCTCGATCATTGATATTACCTAAATAAAGAGAGAGATTTTCAACGTTTAGAATGTGATTAAAGTTAAATAATGTCATAGTTTTCATTAAGTTGGCACCTAATGAAATTATTATTAATTAATAACCTTCTCAAGCGTATATAATTAATCACATGTGGATATAATTATACACTACTGCTTTTAGTTATTGTCTCATGACAGAAATATACGAAGAGATAAAAGGGTAATGTTAGGTAGACAAAAAAAACAGCTAGAATTTGCTTTATTTAGCATTAATTAATTGTCACAACAATTAATGAATACTAAATAAGGCAAGTTATGGCTATTTTTGGCTGATTTTCTTTGGTTACTAAACATTTTCGAAAAGGAAATTGTGTTTATGTTGTTATTTTTAACATGAGTAATACTAGAAAATCAATATTATAATAAAGGAGTCACTCAGATAAAGACGCTTAAAACGTCTTTTTTTAAAGATATTTTTTAGTAATTAAAATTCAATACATATAATCGATTAAATTATGTTATTTTTGTCAAAATTAGATCAGATAAATTGATTTGGCCAAAAAATCGGTAAACCAAATCTTGAACCGGTCTAAATTAATATTTTTTAATAAAAATGTTAACTAAATATTAATCGAAAATAATAAAATTACTCAATGATAAACATTTAGAAAACCGTATATATAGCATATATTATTGAAATGGCATGTGGGTTTTAATGGAGGCAGGTTTGTGGAAGAGCAAGCAAGGTGATGAGGATTAAATCAATTCATGGTGGGGACTAGTCATCAGATTCTGAATGATGCATGCATGCATGCATGTCAGGCACCACCTCACAGTACTATATATTTTCCCAGTTTTTGCATGTGTCAGCCACTACTCATATCTGCAACCCTCAACTCTCTTCATCTAAAATCATCAACAATAATAATCCACCCACCCGTGATCAATAATTAACCAAGTACAATACAAGCTACCAAGTACATAATGTATAGGAAAAATTTTAAATGTACCCGGAATATTGGTATTCCAGTTATTTTAACCGTTGATTTTTAATTAATATATATTATATATATTTTTTATAATTCAGATCAATGGTTAAAATAACTGGAACACTGATGTTCCAGGTACACTAGAAACTCTTCCGTATGTATATTTGTACATAGGGGTGGCAATATGTACTTTACTCGTGGGTATCCAACCCGACCCAACCTGATCAGGTAGGATTGTCAATCCGATCCACAACGGGTAGGATAGGATGCGAGTAGGATTCTCGTGCAGGTTGGGTAGGGTGCGAGTTGAGCCTCAACTCTACCCGACCAAGCCGCCTTTATATATGTTTATGTTATATACTTATATAAAAATATGTTTTAAATGGATGTTGAATCAAAGACTTCTCACTAAATGCAAAAGATCCTTAACTACTAAAAAAAAATCATTAATTGATAATTTAATATTTTTCTTTTAAATAAAAATCAATTATATTTTAAATTATCATCAAATTATATAATAATGTTGTATATTTTTTGTAACCCGCGGATAGAGTCGGGTACCCGCGAGTTAAGAGCGGATAGGGTTAGGATTAGGATATTCTCAACCCGCAGGTAGGATAAAATTGAGTTTATATAAAAATCTCAACCCACGAATAGAATTAGAGTTAAATCCAAACCCTACCCTACCCTACCTATTGCCACTCTTGTATACGTACATTCCACCAAAACTCCTAATTATGTACCTAGCTTAACACTCTTAACAACAAGAAAGTGCAAGGAATTATTATATATTTGCGCACAAACTAAATTAAAATTGTTATTAACGTTTTTAATTAATAACTTTAATATATTATGGATTGATAGAGAATAATCATTTTTAAATTACTTTTG
>NC_029785.2:136671785-136698604 GCF_000816755.2 Arachis ipaensis | reverse complement strand
TATTAGTTATAAAAAATATATGTATAATATATTAATTAAAATTAATTATTAAAATTAAATTTTTTTTAAAAAAATTAATGGAATGAAATGAAATGGAGAGAAGACAAAGCTGCATATCTGGCAACCAATAATCCATTTCCTGTTTGTCTTTTTCTGTGGTCCTCCACCCTCCTCAGTCCTCACTGCACTACTATAACTAAACAATGTCAGTTATAATAAAATAATATATATACACTGCACTACTATGTGTATATATATACATATATGGAGAGTTTTTTGGATCTATAATTTTTGTGCCTAAATTACTTAAAAATAGTAATAGAAAAAGATAAAATTCATTCTTTTATTTTTAAATTTTATATTTAAAATTTAGGCACCATAAAAAGCACCTAATTAATTATATACATTATTTGAAATTGATATAGTTAATGTAGTGATTGCTTCTTAGCTTTAATGTCTCAGCCACTATAAGCTAAACGTTATTTAATAATTAGTATGATTGTGACCCTCGCTAATAATGTAATGCGATAGTAATAATCTATCACTGGGAGGATTTCAGTGGTAAGAATATTGTTAACTAAAACTTGTCAATAATATAATCATCACTTGCCACCGTTAGATTTAGGAATGTTTATAGGGAGGGCAAAATCGAATTTGTCTTAATATAAATTCGATCTTAAATATATATCGAATCTATTTTCTAAATTTTAATATGATATTAAACCTGATGAAATTTAAATATTTTTGAACGACAATTATATCAGGTCAAAATTAGATAAAAACCAAATTTTTAAAATTTTAACGATAATTTATAAAAAAAAATTATTTATGATACACTTATTTATAAAGAATAAATTTATTATCGAAAAGTTGGTATCTATATTTGAACTTAAATTTTTCTATAAATTTTAATTTGATGTTTCTTTGATCTATTTTCTAATTCAACAAGTGTGATTAAAAATAGAACAATAAACTTATAATTAATACAACATAATATTGAAATTAATTTAAACCATATATATCTTTTTTAATTTCTTTAAGGTGCACATGGGTCGGGTAAAACCAAGCTCATCATAACCCGGACCCAACCCGAAATAATGACCGAGTTTTTTTTTATACCCTTATCCGATCATAGACCTGATAAAATCATACCAAATTAGGCCATAAATTGTTCGGGACCAGACCGAATTTTCGGGACGGATCGGACCATGTGCACCCTAGTTAGATTATTATAACTTTTTTTTTTTTACCAAAGATAGGAGACTCGAACCCGCAACCTCTTAATTGAGTATGAGGAGATTATGCTGTTTGAGCTATAACTCATTGGCTAGATTATTATAACTTTGATTATTAACTTTATATAAATTCTAATTCTACTACTAAACCAGACGAGTAACGCTACATGTACACTAAAATCAGTCACTAAAGTTCGCCACTAATATAAAATATATGTTAGAATAAAAATACACATTGAAAATAAATTAAACCACATATATATTTATACATAAATACATTGATGACTGATTTTAGTGGTTAATTTTTGTGTACAAATAGCATTTTTGAAACCATACATAACATTAGCAAGCATCATTTACGTGCGGAATTAAAATAGAGAAACTCTAGAGGATAACATTTTTATTAAAATCTGGCCAACACTTAATCAGCAAAAAAAAGAGAATAATTTTTTATTATTAAATATAATCTCACACTATTAAAAATATTAATAATAACTAATTAATGACTATAAATCACAAAATTTACTCACCTTAGCACTTTTTTTAAAAAATAATATACGAAGATTGAACAAATCTGTGTGTATGTATTTATTTACAAATTCAAAACTCCTACCTATCTATTTCTTATTCAAAAGGCTGGTTTGAGAATCATAAGAGACAGGATTCTCTAATATGCCAAATAAATCAGTAGTCGCTTTCATAAAGTATGAATTTTTTTGGAAAAAAATTAAAAACGAAAACGACATGATGGAAAGAGAAATAAAAAAAAAAAGAACAGAGCAAGAAGAAAATAAAACAAGAAAGAACAGAAAGGATGAAAATGAAAGACACTATGCATGATCTTCTAGTATTGTTTCTGTTAAACCATCATATCAGTCTATATTACACTATATCATCACATAATTTGTTAGAGTAATAATAAATATTTTTTAATAATTAATCATATTACATCTCCAATAATTTCATATAGTTAACACGTAGTTATTGACATATAAAAAATATATATATTGACAATATACTAACTAAAATTCTACTAGCAACCTAGACTTTATTTTTCTAATCCCTAGTCTCAAATTTAAATTATTAGTAGGTGTTGAAAAAAAATATAAATAAAAAATTGTCAGTACACAGAGACATTGCTTAGCGACAATTTTTTTTTTTAATCAGCGGCAGTTTTAAACCGCCGCAAAATCAAAGACTGGCGGTTTAGTAAAAAAAAAAAACATGTGTGTGCTGCTGAACAAGGTAGCTAGCTTTGATTTCAAAGCTAAACAAAACTGAAGAAAGACATAATAAAAGAAGAAATTAGGAAAGATAATAAACATGATGAAGCTTAGTACAAGAGGTGATAATAAAAAGAAAAAAATAGCATTTAATTTGATTAGTAGATAGTATTTACATTAAGAAGTTGAATGAGTTAATAATAAAAATAATGAGTAATAACGAAATAAAACATAGTCTTTTCATCTAAGAAATTTCGGATTCAAATAAACTAGTGATGATAGGAGAGTTGAAGACGGCGAGAGCAGAGGGTACAAAAGTACTTTCGCTTGATGTTGAAGCACATGGGCAAGAAGCAGAACTTCCACTGAGTCTCGACATCGGTGGCTTCAACCTTCCCGCCGCAGTAAGGGCATGAACCCGGTGCCTGCTGCTTCCCAAGCTCCCTCTCTTCTTCGTCGCACACATATACCACCCACATTTAATTAAGGACAATAATGGAAAACCGATGGATGATTAATTATATACCCCTCCCTTTTTTTATGGGTCTATTTTATGGCCACCACATGGCTCCCATTGTTGCTTTTATAATGTTCTTCATGCTATATGGTAGGTAGGTGGTGTAGTTATAAACTTATAATCATCATGTAAAATACAATTTCTCTTTTTCCACCTCAGGGTTTAGATGGTTACATAAATTTTAAAATTTAATTTTATTGGTGAGATTTTAATAATTATAAAAACAGGTAGAAATGAAATGAATATCCATAGAAATAGATTAAAGTTTAACTTTTTACTATCTACGAATAAAAATGAAACAGATTCTATGTAAATTATTGTAAAGTGGAGCGAAATTAGGTAGTAAAAAATCCATCCTATTGACACCCCTATTAAACCGTTCTTGCATGAAACAGACAAAAGGCGGACTTCAGGAATAAAATACTTATATACTACTAATAATTTTAGGGTAAAGTATATTTTTTGTCTGTGAAGTTTGATAAAAGATTTAAAAATACCTCTAAGTTTTATTTTGTTTTAATTTTGTCCCAAAAGTTTTCGATTTGCATCAAATATACCCTTGACGGCTAATTTTTCAAAAAATTTAAGACCAATTCAACAATAATTTCATAAGAACAATCCTCAACACAAACAAATCAAGCATAATTTTCATGCATTATTGTTAAATTGGTCTTAAATTTTTTGAAAATTTAGCCGTCGAGGGTATATTTGATCGAAAACTTTTGGGACAAAATTGAAATAAAATAAAACTTAGGGGTTGCCAAACTTCAGGGACAAAAAGTATACTTTACCCATAGTTTTATTATTGTATCATAAAATATTATAATGTAATAATTCTCATCAATTTTCGGAGTTACACCTCATTAATGCATGATACGACTGGCATATGAAAAGAGAAAGAAAATCATTTTATGGCTACTTTCAGAAATACACTTAGCTTAGCTTGAAGAGAAGAGCCGTTACGTTGTATCGTTGATTTTGTAACGTAAAGTGAATCACAGAAAATTCAGCTATAATTAAAGGACAAGGTTTGAAAATGAATGCAAGTTCATGTACGTATATATGTGCGTGTTTCCTGTGAATTGAATTCTTTTTATTTTTGTGTTTGGACCATAATATAATCTGACTCAAAATCTCAATTTCTTGGCTGCCACTCTTTTTTTCAAACCAACGTCAACATTTCAAGCACTGTGGCGGCTAATTTATGATTGGCAGACTAAATAAAATCCTCCTTCTTCAATCCATGATTCTCACTTGGTTTAAAAGAAAGCAAAATATTAATTACCATTTGGTGAGCTTTTCTTTTATCCATGTTAACACCAAAAACTTAAATATCTCGATTTGCATGCTAGTTATTTAGTGTGCAATAATCAATCACTAAATTAATAGAAAACTATTATATATGCACACTTCGTGTCTATACTCTATAGTTAATTAGTATTAGAATTGGTGATATACCGAATGTGTTTAATTCAATTTTAAGAGTTGGTTAAAAAAATAACGGATATCTCACTCTCATAAATATTTTAAAATAAAAAAATTATTTAGTAAAAAGTAAGGTTCTAAAAATCGAATTGATCATCGAATCGCTCTAGTTATTGGTTTATTGGTTCAGAAGTTCAACCGATTCGACCGTAGTTGAACCGAAAAAACTGTTTTATAATAAAATAATAAATAAAATATAAATAAATAAAGTGGTGGTACTACATAGTGGTACTACATTTGTACCGGCCTTGTTGCCTTGTTGGTAATAAGATATACATGAACTTCAAATCTCTCTACATAGTGGTACTACATAGTTTTACATAATCATTTTGACTCTCATGCAATGAAATCCTGGACTAGGATGAGTTATTAATGAAGGTAAAATTGACACAAAGAAAGTGTGCTGTACCTTTGATTTCTTTGATCTACTTTGTTTTTATTTTCTTAATCGGATGATTGTCTTAAACCAATGGCCTGAACCCATGCTTGATGTGAAGTAAATAACTTCTTTCAAATGGACATAACCCTGGTAGTAATTTTAGTTAAAACTATGATCTACCTACCATACAGAATAACAAAAAAAAGCAATAACAAAATTGCTGACCAAAAATAAAAATACATATTAAGAACTGATTAATGAAAGTATGAAACCAAATACATGTTGATCCAACAAACTAAACCAAACAAAAAGGAGAAAAACTATGAAGAAAAAGATACAAACTAAACCAAACAAAAGGGAGAGAGAACAAACAATATATACACAAACACACACACATACTCTCTCTCTCTCCACACACACACACAAAATCAAAGAATCAACCAGCCATTTTATGCAGAACAGGAGAACATAAGGCCCTCAAGAGAAAAGAGATGGCCATTGGTGTACATGTTTAGTCTCAGAGACTGAGAGACAGAATAATATAAAATACTACCAGAATAATTCTAAGCAAAATTCATTATTCAATGTGTATATCCTGCAGTAAACCATTATACAACTAATGCGTATTAGAAGTGGGTGATACATATTCAACTATTAATTGTTTTCTTATTAATGTAAACTCTAAGAGTTCAAACTACAGGTCCCTCTATAGGTGAGCCATAAATACTTTGAAACTTGAAAGCAAAAGCTTTAGAATAAATTTAATTTTGGTGTGTTGCTCTTACTCTTCTGCAAACCTTTTTCTAGTTTGTTACCTTAGACATCTACCCTAAATTCTGCAATTCACCCTAAAATTCAAAGTGCAACTCAATAACCCTTCTTGTATTCCAATTTTACAAAAACTTCCAACAATTTTGAGATTTCACTTAAGAAAAAAGAGACTGAGAGACAAGAGAATATTTATGTGACAGTGTGACACTGTTGGTTGGGAAGTTTTGGCGAATGCAAAGTTACAGCAACAAACACTGCACAACAAACTGTGAAAAAAATTTATACTTAGGGTTAGTGGAAGACAGGGAAGAATGCAGAGCTGGCGGCGACAGGGACAATGGCTGGCAACAGGCAAGACAGTGGCTGAAGGGGTGGAAGGGTCGAACAGAGCTGGCGGTGGCGGGAAGACTTGCGCGACGGCAAGTGGAGCTGGCGGTGGCTGCGATTTCGACGGCTGACCGCGACGGAGGGTTGCTGCCCGAACAGAGCTGGCTGACGTTCGCTCCACGGAAGTTGCGACAGCGGCGGTGGCTGGACAGAAGTGGCACCGGAAGCTCGCGGTGGAGACTGGAGACGTGAAAACTGAGAGCGAGAAGTTAGAGTGGAGGGCTGGAGGCTCGAGAGGAGAGAGCCAGAGGAGTGAATGGGTGGGTGACTAATTGGGTAGGGTTCCTTTCAGCATGCAAACGCAAAACGCAGCGTTTTGGGCAAAATTTAGAAAACCAACCGGGTCACGGTTCGGTTCGACCGACCAATTCTTCGACCGGTTCGACGGTTCAATTCCGGTTCTTGAATTTAGCGATTTTGCCTTCTGTCCGAACCGTATTTGCTAACGATTTTCGGTTCGATCAGTTCGACCGGTCGGTTCGAACCGGTTTTCAGAACATTGGTAAAAAGTGAGAGATTAGTTAAATGGGAAAAAAAAATTCTTGAGACTTTTAATTAAAAAAAAAATATTGAAAAGATTAAATGTACCTTTCATAAACACATTAGTCAAATAATCCTGCGTCCAACCAAGTTGGGTTGGTCTAGTGGTTAGCTCACTAGTCCGCTTAAGCAAGTGTCGGGGGTTCGAATCCCGCCTTGTGCATGCAGCAACCCATTGGCCAGCGGCAAACCCTTAAATGGAGCTCAGTACCGCGACGGATTAGTCCTTGACCTGCCGGGTTGGGGGATACCGTGGGAAACAAAAAAAAAAAATAATCCTGCGTCCACGAGAATCTCCAAACTCTAAAGTGGAATTATCCTCACATATAAATAGCTATGCGTTGTATGCATGCATGCATGAATACAAATAAGTAAATAAAATTCAGAGGTTGTTGTTTAATTTGGAAATTTGTTTAAGAGGCTAAAGGGAAAATGTTGCACCTAACTTGATGGGCAGCAAATATAATATTAAATGTTGATAGGCGATGCAGATCAACAATGTTTGATGCTAACAGCCCCATTATTTATTTATATTTATCAGAGAAAGAAA
The DNA here is from genome assembly GCF_000816755.2 of Arachis ipaensis. Taxonomy (NCBI): domain Eukaryota; kingdom Viridiplantae; phylum Streptophyta; class Magnoliopsida; order Fabales; family Fabaceae; genus Arachis; species Arachis ipaensis. The sequence continues at coordinate 136,691,517 of NC_029785.2, read as the reverse complement.
ATTAAAGAAGTCTTGATTGGCAAGTCATTACTAATAGCTACAGCAACCAATATATATATATATATATATAGGTTGTGTGGCACACCCTTGCATTGTTACTTATTAAGACCAAGGTTGGNNTATTAATTTTTAAATTTAAATATTAAAATTAATTAATATTAATAAATTAAAGTTAATTTTCTGTAATTTTTCTTACTTATGAGATCAAAATAACAAGATTGTACTCTAAATCCTAATGCAAAAGATTTATTAATAAGCACTTTTTCTCCGCTAGCAACTTTCAATAATTATATCATATAAGTATTTTGTCATATTAAAAAAATATTTAACTCGATCAATAATAACCTATTATCTTAGACGTTTTATAGATATAAGCATTTGGTTTGATGATAGAGTATTTATATTAATTAGCTTGCATAAAACTTTTAACTATATCGGTACACCGGTGTTTCAGTAATTTTTAACTGTTGATCTTAATTATATATTATATATATACTTTTTATAATTAAGATCAACGATTAAAAATCACTGAAACACCGGTATACCAGTATAGGGGTGCACAAGACCCGGTCCGACCCGAAGACCCGGAACGGACTCGATGACTTCGGGGCTAATTTAGCCTGGCTTCGTTATGGTCCGGTCAGACCCGAGATTTTAATAGATGGCCCCGGTTATTTATTAAATCGGGTTTGGGCCAAGTTTCGAATCACCCGACCCCGGCCCATTTGACCCGTGTAGTTGTTTGCTACTTAATATTTTATTGTTATTGGTTGGTATGACACTATAAATTATTATTATTATGTTAATCTTGTGTTGGTTGTTAACTTTATTTTAATTGTCTTTTGAACTTTGAATGTTTAATGTGTAATTGATATAATTATTATTATGCGAATGTTGCATTGTTATGGAATAATTATTTTTCAAAATTTAGAGGTTCAAAAGATGTAGAATCTAATTTTTGGTGATGTCGTGATAAAGTTGATCAAGACCCGGGCTTCACCCGGTCTAAATCCGGCTTAAGTGTAGTCCGAAAGTAACACGATTTCATCGGGTCTAGGGTCGAGTAAGGATCTTATAAATAGACCCGATCATTATTTAGGGTCGGGTTCGGATCACGGCGAACCCGGCTTCATAACCGGCCCAAAATACATGCCCGGGCCGGAAAGAATAACATGTGGAATTGGGTTGTAAGCCCGTAACAATTCGGAGTTTGGTTACGTTTTTATTGTTTTGGAATTGGGCTTCGTTAATGGTCCATTATCCTCAAGACCAAAAAAAAAATGGTCCATTATCCTCCGTGTCTTGTAGTTGACATTAACCTCCACAGAACGCAAGAGTAACGCATGTCATTCCATTCTGGCATATTCCATGTCCATGTATTACGAATTGCATTAACCCAATCAATTAACAATTAATTAAATTTTGAAAAAGAAATCCCCCAGTTTCCCCTTCGAACTTCGATACGGCACTTCCTTCCACCACCTTCAGTTGTGGTGTGTTGTTGTGTTTTCTGTTCATTCATCATTCACTATTTAAATATTTATTGTTATTATCATCATTATTTATTATTGTTCTTGTTAGTTATTTATTTGCAATTTTGCAGTTTGCACTAGCTTTCATAAATCGAAAACTCAGTCTTCACTTTTTCGGGCAAAACGCACGATCTCTCCAGATTCCAGAACCCTACTATCTCTTCCTTCTCTTTCTCTCTCTTCCGACCGAAGCTGCTCGCGAAGATCGACGAGCAGTTTCAATCTTCGATGCAGGATGAATTCAATTGAGCTCGATTTCGACGCTTGATTCTACACAACCATGTGGTTATCCTTCTGGAGATCCAGAGATCGTTTCTCGTTAGATCAACTCAGGTCACACTCCTCATTCCCCCTCGTTTATCTCCAATTCGCTCAAATTATTCATGACCGCATTCTGAATCTCGAAGAATTCTGGTTAATTCGTGCTTTTACTGAGTTATTCATTTGAATTCTGGTGTTTAGGTACTTAACTGATCAATTGACAAAGATTCAAATTGTTAATGAGATTAACAAGGTAACACGATTAGCTCCATATCAGCTTAAGAGCTTTGTGAATTGTGTTTCCAGTTTTCTGAATTTTGTTGTGTTTTGTGTGGGGAAGGATTTTGTTATTGAGGCACTGAGATCGATTGCGGAATTGATAACATATGGCGACCAGCACGATCCTAGATTTTTTGAGTGAGATTCCTAATTCTTAGTGGTTATGTTCCATTACGTATTTGTTGTGGTGTGAAAGTTTATATATATCTCCTGGATTGTGGCAGACACTTCATGGAAAAGCAAGTCATGGGCGAGCTTGTGCGAATACTAAAGCTGAGCAGGATCAGTAGCGTTCCACTTCAGTTGCTGCAAACAGTGAGCATTATGATCCAGAACCTTAGAAGTGAACATGCTATATGTGAGTTAATAAGCTAGTGAAGTTCCCTGTTCTGCAGTTTACTTGGTCTTTCAATCAGATTTAAGTATGTTGGTGGGCTTAATGATATTTCTCTGCTGAAAATTTTGCAGATTATATGTTCAGTAACGAACATATGAACTACCTGATAACGTATTCGTTTGACTTTCGGAATGAAGAACTATTGTCATACTACATATCTTTTTTAAGGTTTGTTTTGAGCTCTCACTCTAATTAATCTTATTGACGAGTGCTGTTGATGGTTGCGCTGTGTAAAACCTGTTTTACATCTTTCCCGTTGGCATTGCTAATCAGATCCCTGGCTATTTGTGTGTTGGTTTTTTGTAGAGCAATAAGTGGAAAGCTGAACAAGAACACAATTTCTCTGCTTGTGAAGACTTGTGATGTAAGATTTATGCTCTCAGAATATTTGTCTTCTGGTGATGATTTGAAATCTCTTAGAATTGCGTAATATTGTCTTCAACATACTTGATTAGCAACTATTGTGTTTATGATTTATGAGGCACTGAAATTGTATGCCTTTGAGGCTTTGACTATACAAGATTGACAATGATACTGGCTTTTCTACCTTAAGTGGATTTGTATTCAAATAGGTTTTCTTTTAAGAATAGTTGATTGCTTTTTTTCTCTTTTAAAGAAAGAATTATCTTTTGGATGGGGAAGACTGAGGAGAAAACTGGCTTTATATATCTGTGATGTCCAAGCATTTTCACTTTATCTTTCTATGAATTAGGATGAAATTGTCTCGTTTCCACTGTATGTTGAGGCCATAAGGTTTGCATTTCATGAGGAGAACATGGTTCGCACTGCAGTACGAACTGTAACCCTTAATGTTTATCACGGTGAGATTTTGCTGTTTTACATAAACCCTGAACTCTGTATTTGTTATTTTCTTCATTTCCTTCCAGAACTTGGTTCTTTTTTATGAAAATTATGATTTCTTATGACATATTCTTCTTAATTTTCAGTTGGCGACGATGCTGTAAATAGATATATAACCAGCGCACCTCATGCAGATTACTTCTCAAACTTGATTTCATTTTTTAGGAAGCAGAGCATGGATTTTAATAAACTCGTCTCTGATACTTTGACGTAAGCTTCATAAATTTATCTCTCTTTCATCTTGTAGTTTAAGACTTTCTTGTGTCCTGAAAGAGCAATTGTGGTTACTTCATTACTAAATACTGAGACAGAAATCCGGGACCAGATTCAACCTCTACAATAATTGCAGCTGTTGATGACATTGAGGATAACCTGTACTACTTCAGTGATATTGTCTCCGCTGGAATTCCTGATATTGGGACGCTAATAACGGACAGCTTTCTGGTGGTTCTGATATTTCCGTTACTTTTTCCTTCCTTGAGGATAGTTGGTGATAATGTATGAAACCTCACTTTATGACATTCTCATTTCACCTGGATCCACTTAGGTAGATTTTTGTTCTTATTATGTAGCTGGTTCTTATTAATGTTTAGTAGTACATTAATCCAGGAAATGCAAAGTGGTGTTGTCACTTCTCTCTACTTACTTTGTTGCATACTGAGGATACTCAAAATCAAAGATTTGGCAAATACCATAGCTGCTGCTCTTTTTTATCCCTTAGAGGCCTTTACACAGAGTTCTTGGGGTAAATTCAATGGTCATATATCTGGTGATGGTTTCACATCTAAAACTGAAGTGTCAGAAAATGATAATCTTAACAGCTACGATCCAAGATGTTCGACGGTCAATGCTCCATACGTACCTAGTTCTTCAGGGTTTCATTCAGCCCATGCTCGCTCACAAAATGATTGTAGCAGTTCAAATTTGTCTTTAAGGTAAAAAGGCATTTAAGTCATATTTTCTTGTACTAATGTCAAGTTACACCAAGAACTGTTCTCTCTGTTTGTTTTCCTGCTTGTCACTGGAACTGGGCATGTAAATGAGTGTATCATTCCTGCCCAAACAGTCCTGGATATGTTAATGAGTGTATCATATTGTGTTGTATTAGAGAAATTACTAGCTTTTTGGTTCACACATACATACATCCTTCTGATGATGCTCGTAGAGTTAAAACATATTTCAATACAGCAAATTGCAACTTAGGAGTTTATATATGTATGATTTGGATCAAGTTACCAATGTAAGTTCAAACAAGCTTACATCGTTAGGTAACTTTTTTTTTTTTTATTATCTTTTTTTACTAGACTTACCATTGTATAGAAAGTCTATTGTTATAAAGCTTGATATTGATTTGAAATTGTTGTGTGTACTTATGTACACATCGAAATTGACATAATACATTTTAAAGTATGTTAAAAACAAGTTTTTTGATGCAGCTGTGCTACTTTAAGTTGTGATCAAAACTTCACGTCTTGAGTGCCTTTAATGACTTCTATGATTGATGTAGGGAAGTTTTGCTTGCATATGTAACAAAAGGGAACGATATTGAAGTGTTGGGTTCTTTGGGTCTGCTTGCAACCCTGCTGCAAACTAAAGGTTGTGCCACTGTGTGTTTGTTTGCCTTACCATTACATCCCTTTCTGTGTATTTTGATATATCTCATTTTGTAGAACTTGACGAGTCAATGCTAGATGGACTTGGAATTCTACCCCAACGTAAACAACACAAGAAACTCTTATTGGTAAGCCACATTCTTCCATTTAACTTATTTCTAGTATGTAAAATTTTACAATGGGCTTCTGCACTCTGCACTGCTCCGTTTCTTGGTATAGTAGATTCATTTGACGTGTTTGGGGTGGGCTTGAAGGGCACCTATCACTTGTGTTCTTGGTGTGGGTGGGGTGCTTCTTAAAGTAGTGGTGGAGGAAGAGAGTGCTCGTGTGGGTGGCATGTTAAGTTAGAGGCTTAGATCATAATCACTTCTAGAGAAGTAAGCTATTAAGCTGACAATTGAAAGGATTAAGTGGCATAGACTGCCTTGATCAGTATGAGAGCTGAATTTTAAGTGAACTGACACAATGGTTGATTTTACGATATAAACTGATGTGAATTATGTTCAAAATTCACCTTTTTGTGATGTATGCCCTAGGATAATTGCCTATCGTTTGAAGGTTTGAAAACCAGCCAACCTAGTAATATTCATTTTTTATTTATTTTGATGTATGGCTAATATGATGCCTGATTGGCATTGCATATTCTTGCAGGAAGCTTTGGTTGGTGAGGCTTCAGGTGAAGAGCAACTTTTTTCTCCCAAAAATAGCTTAGCTAGGGACGGAATGGGTAGTGAGCTTGAGTATTATCATGAAAAGATCAAGGTTTGCACTTCCCTCTGTGCATCCTTAACTGCTTTATTTTTACTTCTCGCTGCCAATATTTAGAAGCTCCATGGCTTGATAGTTGGTTTCCTTATAATTACCATGTTTTACAGGAGCATTATGGAGTATCGTCTCAGGCTACTGATGTGGGAACAAGTCCTCTTGTACGTAGATTTCAGGTAAATCTTTCTCTCTAGTATGTTCTTGTTATGATATAATTTTTACTTTGTTTATTGTTTTTGCAATAGTTTATGTAGACCGTTTTAAAGTTCCTATGGATTACTGTTAGGCACATTATTCAAATCCAAATAAAAATTTTAATTCCTATGTTTATGTATGGTGTATTTTTCAGGTGATTGATGCATTAGTTAGCCTCTTCTGTCGTTCTAATATATCTGCAGAGACACTGTGGGATGGTGGTTGGCTTCTACGCCAGTTGCTTCCTTACAGTGAGTCAGAGTTCAACAGCAACCACCTTGAATTGCTGAAAGTACGTACAAAATTGTCTTCTCCAACAATTTGCATATCGTTTTACAGATATATCAAAGTTTCCCACTTTTGCTTTTTAAGTTGAACTGATATTTATGCTTGCCATATTGAAGTACCAATGGTCACTTTCTAGTTTCTAGACTACTTTCTGAAACATCAATTCAGTAGAGCTTTAAAGGAAGCTGAGTAGTTTGAGAAAGATACCAATACAAAATTATTTAGTACTCTACATGCATTACAAAAGTTATGATGGAATCATTTTTGTTTTTAATCTATAGTAATGGGATTCTTTACCGTGCAATTGTACCAATGATTTAAGTGATTAATGACGAACTAGTACATGACATGAGTACAGATATGAATTTATCTTTCCCATGTGAGTGACTGGTATAAAGGACAGGATACTGCATGCTGAAGAAAATAGAAATTGAAACAAGTAAATAGGAGAATATTAAGTAGAAATAATAATAGGGTTTCTTGAAATATTGCACTTTTTGATAAACCATGCCTTGGTGAGCACTGCTCTATGTTCTCATTGTCTTTGATATTGAACCCGCATTTAGAACCATGATTGTAGAAATCCATATATGAACCAAGGGTAAAAAAGAAAAGATTTGATATATGCCCCAGGGATATACTAATTTCATCTCATCTGTGGTGTTGTATGCATTTCCGGATGAAATTACTCATGCAGGTTTCATACAATAGTTGTGCTTCTGCTCTTATGGAGGAGGCTAGAGGTATTTGGTCCGACTTTCTTGTTACTGTTCTCTGTGAAGAGTGGAGAAAGTGTAAAAGAGGTGAATTTCATATAATTTATTGTGCTGCTTAATTATTGTAGTGTTCAAGAGTTTACTTATGTGTTTGATCTAGAAAATTTTCAAACTGTAGCAATGGAGTCATCATCTCCTCGGAAAGAATGGACTTGCATGCTTTTGCCACCACACAAGCTCTCTTCTGAAGGTAAGCCTCTATCTATTTAAAAAAAACTTCCTTTGCCTGGTTGCTGTAATGAAAGGAAGCATGAGTAGTTAAATGACCTGTGTGTTTTTCTACAGTTGATGTTCCAGATGAATCATCATTTGTTGCCGGAGAAAGAATGCTTGAGTTGGTGAAGGTTTGTGCTTTATATTATGTTCATTTATTTTAAATGCAGATTAATATACAGATGTCCAATACCGGTGGACTATTCTTAATTGCTGTTCTTCGTGGATGGTGTCTTTTTCCTGTTTAGGTATTTGTACTGCAACATCAACTTCAAATATTCGCTCTTGGTAAACCTTTACCTGAACAACCTCCAATTCATCTTCCTGGGGATCTCCCTGTGAATCATCGTGCCAAGACTTGTGGGCTTGATGTGTCGGGCCCAAAGCCAGGCATTGAACTCAGCCTTGGTAATTTGTCCGAAACTGCAATCCTGTATTCTTTCCACTGATTTTACTTAAGGTTTTTACTCGGTGTAGGATGGATAGAACAATAAAGGAAGGATGAAGATAATTAGGAGAGGGAGATAAGGAAAACAGAGGAAGGACATCTCAGTGGTAATCTTAGTTGCAAGTAGATGTCCAAGAATCCAACACAATGTACAAAAGTGAACTAGTCAAACCCAACCAATAGTAAATATATGCTCAGCTTGATAACCAAGTAATGGACTAATGATTGACAACAAAATTATTCTGGCTTTGGCATTTAATGAGATGCCTGTTTTGAAGTTTCTGTACTAGCCAGTGGTCATGCACAAAACAAATGATCTCTCATCTCAAATTAGCTGTGTGTTTATGAAATAATATATTGAAAGACTTATGTTGATTTTGAAGCAGTAAAATGGATTGGGGAAATTGGCATGCCATATAATGGATTATGATGGTTAAGCGACCTAAATTTATAAAGCTGGCAATAAACTTCACACCTGGCGGTAAAATTCTCCAAATTTAACATTTAAGGAAAGACTGAGTTGTCTTAATAATAATTTAGTGTGTAAATTGTAGTGGCTTCTCAATTGTATACATGAATGGTAGTTCCATCAGGTTGTATTTTCCATGTAGTTTCTTTCTGTTCTACTTACGAATGCTACATGCTTCTGACTTAAGTTGGCCACAACTACTGATTGTTAAGTTTCTCTTATTTTTCCATTTGCAGGTGATGCTGTGCCCTGTAGAATTGCTTTTGAAAGGGGCAAGGAACGCCATTTTTGGTTTCTTGCAATCTCTGTAGGAACATCTGGGTGGCTTGTCCTTGCAGAAGAATTGCCACTGAGGCAGACCCATGGAGTCATTCGGGTTGCTGCACCTTTGGCTGGTTGTAACGTATGTATATTGCCTCACACTGTTATCTTCCTGGGCATTGGTTTGTAGACTTCAGCTAATCTCCATATGATAGTCTTATGAATTTTTTTATTCTTATTGTTTAGCCCAAGATTGATGATAAACATCCAAAATGGTTGCATGTGCGGATCCGGCCATCCGCTTTGCCCTTTCTGGATCCTGCAAAATTCAATGATCATGGGAAATCAAAGACAAAAGCTTTGATAGATGGAAGATGGACACTAGCTTTCCGGGATGAGGAATCTTGCAAGTCTGCTTTACTGATGATTGTTGAAGAGATGGGTTTGCAGAGTGATGAGGTTCATAGAAGATTAAAACCGTTGCTCAACCTTGAAATTGCAACAGATTCATCAAGCTCGTCTGTATGTGATCCTGATGATTCCTCTTCGTTTAGAACACAACCTAATTCATTGTAAGTTCTTTGGCTTGGTTTACCGTAGTGGGTTGTTTGGTTGAGGGGTGAGAAATTATTTAAGTCTCATCACCCTTTTGTATATGCTCCCAAAATATATAGCAGATTTGTAGATTAGCAAATGTGGCTTAGTGTCATTCTTTTTGTATACTAGCCTTTCCCTGCCTTCATCTTGTAAGTTTTGCCCTTGCTCCTCTCATTTTGTAGCAGCTCTAACTTAGGTCATCCCATCTCTTTTTCCCGATTTCTATTATGTACGCTCTGTAGCAATTGTAAATCTGAGGGAACCCCATAAAGAAAGTCCTCCTCTTTTTTTCCCCCTTCTTTTTCTTGTCTACTTCCTCCCCCCTCCCTTTTCTCTCTTTTCTCTCTTTTTTTGGGGTATAAATGTGCCCTAACGCTTACTATATGGTGTAATGAAAGCTATTTGCCTATTTCTCTCTTCCCCCCTTGCCCAAGTGGATATATACTTATCTTTATGTTGGGTTGTGTTAGTACTGTTCATTTTTATCTCGTAATGCAATAAAGGAGAAAGAAGCATTATGAAGCAATGCATTGAGTAGCAACAACGTCTCACACTCTGAGCTGGATACTTTGCATTTGGGGTTTGGATTTTGTAGATTTTGTGGACAAGGTAGTCCTTTAACTTCTTAACAATAAAATCGTCAAAATCTCAATTTTATTAAAAATGACTGAATTTTAACATAAAATTAATGCTTCGAAACACACTGAAAGAGGTATAGAGTACGTGTCATTGTTCATTGCTGAGGGTAATACTGCAACAACTCGAATATGGTTGTTGGGGGGTTAATTACGTTGGTTTCAAGTTATCTAAGCCACAAAGGCTGCTCTAACGTAATTTCGCTAGATCAAAACGGTCGAGCATTCAAAATCAACACTGGAGTTTGGCCGATGCATTGACATTGCTAATTATTGAAGCTTTTTCCTGATGGAACTATACTAACCCTTTCTCTATTTAGTAAATGAAATCCCGTCTGACTGTCCGAGCGGCTCTAGTTTGTTGCCTATTGTTCAGTCGAAAAGAGGCACCCTACCCTATTGGGGCGGAACACACAGCATTGGAACTAGGGGTGTTCAAATCCAAACCGATCCAAATTAAACCGCTCATCTAATCCGATTCAAACCGAAAACCGATTAAAACCGCACTAATTCGGATTTGATTGGATTCTATTTTTTGCAAACCGCTGGTTTTTCTATTATTCATGTATTATTATTATTTAATAAATATTTTATGTTCAAAATGTTATTTATTTATTTATTTTAACTAACCTATAATTTTATTTCTATTGTTATGTTATCGTTGGCTTTTTAAGATATTGTTAAAGACTTATTATGTCATTGTTGATTATTTAAAATTTGATGTTGAGACTTGTTATATGTATTTAATTTTTTTTATTTAAAAAACCGCAAATCCAAACCGATCCAAACCGCTTGTAATCGGATCGGATCGGATCGGATTTTCAAAAAAATTTCATCCAATCCAAACCGCACCGCACATAGTATTTTTTTGCGATCTGCATCAGCATCTAGTTCGGTAGTTCAATAGTATTTTTTTGTTTAAATGTAGGTAGGTACCAGGTACACACAAGATTTTTGAGCTGCCAGGATCACAAACTCCTTCAAATTATGTGTGAATTGTGAAAGCAAAAAAGACACAAGTGAAAGCTGTACCACATAATATAATTAAAATGTGAACAACGCCGTTCATATAACAAATTCCACTTCATCTTTAATCAAGTCTTGAATAATGAGTAATGACCCTTAAGACTCATACATACCCAGCGAATATTTTTACCAAGAATTGTTGTTATTTATTTCCATACCTATGAACCCTCTGATCAATCCATTCCCTCATATCACTCAATACAAGGTTAGCACTCTCGTCAGGCTCCCCTTGAATCAAAGAATGGTACATCCCTTCGTACAGCTTCAACGACTTGTCCTCACTCGAAGCCTTCTCATACAGCAACTTGGATGAAGACGGACACGTAACGCCATCAGAGGTGCCATGCACTGTGAGAAACGGCGCCGTTACCTTGGAGAAGTTATCCTGCACGTACTGGGTAACCCTAAGGAGCTCCCTCATGGTCCCAACCCTAGGTGGACCCGTGTACCTCCTCGGGTTTGACGCTATGATCTTCAGCTTCTCGGGATCCCTGATTGCCTTCCCAACCATCTTGTTGTCAGGCATAGCGGCCCACGTGTCGGCCCATCCGAAAAGAAGCCCATACGCGAACAGATGAAGCCTGCTGGGCTTCATATCCTCGGGGATCACGAAAAGCGGTGCAGAGAACATCAGGCCCGTCCACGTATCGGGTTCTGATTTAAAGTACATAAGCAGGGTTGCGAGACCACCCATGGACTCACCGAAGAGGAACGCCGGGAGATCCTTGTACGGCTCACTGCGGCGGACGTGGAGGAAGAAGGAGAGCGAGGCGGATGCCACTTTGTCCATGTCGCCGAGGTAGCAGCGGAGGCCATCGGAGCGGCCGTGGCCTAGGAGATCGGCGGCGAAGACGGCGTAGCCCCAGGTGGCGAAGTTAATGCAGATCTTCTGGAAGAGCCAACCGGTGTCGGAGCCGTAGCCGTGGGTCATGAAGACGGTGGCTTTGACTTCGTTAGGTTGAAGGTCCAATGGGAGGAAGCTCTGCGTGAAGATTTTGCCGTGTGGCGTGTCGAAGAATGATTTGGTGTTTCGCACCCCCTGGGAGGTGTAGTACTCCTCCTCGGGCATGTGGCCCCAGAAGTTAGGGGGTACCTCCGCTTTCTCTGCTGCCATTGTTGTTTCCCTCAATTATCGAGTCACTGCAATTAAGAAGAATGGCGAGAGAGTAGTTGGCGGTGGGTCCCTCGAAGTTGGTGAACTGACCCCATGTGGACCCCACCACTTCCTCAAAAATTTCTAGTTGGTGAGCTGATAACAAGTCCTTCTTTGTGGTTGTTGACTTTTTTTGGGCCTTGTTTTTTTGGTCACCATTTTCGCGCTTTTTGGGCCTACTATTGGCCTGTTTTATATTAGACTGGGCCGTTAATAAAATATGTGAGAGATGGCCAACACAACACCTTTTTCATTTCTCAAGGATGGTAAACTTCTATTCTTTTTAAAAACTTTAGTAGGAGTACTTTGCTTTACAACAAGAACTGCACCACCATTGTGATTTGTGAACTATTCTGTCAACTTAAAAAAATTGGATAACTCTTACCACTAATTAAAGCGAGGGACCCAAGTAGCATTGAGGTTTTGAAAGAGCCAAATTAGAAGGCATGCCTTTTGGAGAAACTCAAAGCCATCATTACGTGGTTGGTACAATATACCAAATGCCAAGAATGTCACACGGTGGGCCACAACCAGGAGAATGTAAATACTAAATAACATTCTTAATGAATCAATTTATAATATTGAATCGATCTAAGATCTTAGTAAAAGAAAAATAGTTTCAGCCTTCAGGTAACATATATTAAGCAAACAAGTGGTATGTATGTTTTTAATAGTTAAAATAAATAGCACATAAGAATTTGTATTTGTATTTTTTTCCCTCTCGGAATCATAGTTTGAACTGCCACGACAATTTTATTTCGGAGACCACTTTGATAAAGACATTAAAAATATCTTTCTTTTAAAGATGTTTACATGTGTCACGATATTATTGGACATTTTTATTAAATCGATTAATAATTTAGTTTTTAATAAATCAGAACAAAATCGGTTTATTATAACAACAAAAAATCCAATTATCCGCACTATAATTATTATACTAGATTTGATCCGACCAATTTACACCATCTAAATCGAATCATGTTTAAATTTTTTTGATAAAAAGACAAATATATTCCTGATTTTTGTTTTGAAAAAAAAAATCTATGATCTAGTGGATTATGTAAATTGTGGATTATGTAAATTGATCAGTTCGACTGGATTTAATAACAATTGGGTTTATTGTTATTGTTATAAAAAAATCGGTTTTATTCTAAGTTGTTAAAAAATTAAAAAATAATCAATTTATTAATACGTCCAATAATAATGTGACACTTAGTGTCTTTACAAAAAGACGTTTTACGAGCATCTTCCTTTTATTTCATGTCCATCGTGAATATCTATCATTCAACTATCATAGAGCATCATTATGAAAATTGTAAAATAGCAGGACATTCAAGTGCATGCTTTTTTCTAAAACCAATATAAAATTTCTTGATCTTCATGCAGAAAATTAAAATCATAATGGTGTTTTAATTTGAGAAAAAAGACACACGCACGCACTTAGCTTCTACCGTTCAATAAATCATGAAACACTTTGAGATCAAAGTAATGATACACAACTTTGAAGAAATAAAATTGGAACAATAATGTCAATATTGTCTTCTAGTGTAGAAAGCTAGATTGCTTAGTACTTTCTGCATATCTATATTTATGTATTGGTGGTGAAATTCGAAGACACATAATAATGATGGGGTGTTCTTCGATTACACAGCACATAAAAGAATAAGTTTTGAAAAATTAGCATAAAACTTTGTTTTGTTTTTACCTTATTCGGTCATTTGGTCCAACCTTTCATTCCAAAGCACCAATTTTTTTCTTTTTTTTTTTTAAATGTGAGTATTAAGGATGTGTTACACTTACACAGATGCTAATTAATTACTCATTTGACACTGACATATATCTGCATGATCCTATTTATACCTTGTTGTTGCATATTATAAATCACCACTACTCTCTCAAGACCATTGAACTCAGTAAATAAAACAGAAGAAAAACAAACACATGCTATTATGAAAGATTAATTAACACTTTAAACAAAGCTATTTCCATTTCCATTTTACACCTTGTGGACCAATTTTACAAAGAAACCCTCTAAATAGTACCCAAAATCGTTCACCTCATCAAGTAATTAACTTGAACACACTTTGGCAGAGATGAACCCATAAACCCCTCATTCCTATCCAATTTTCTATTATCTCCTTTACCATTACCACTCCAACAAAGTCTAAAAAGTATACCCTTCTCTTCCCCCCCTCCATACTTAACTCTTTCTAATAAGCTTCTTTGAAAAATTTCTTTCAGCCATTTCTCAAATTGGCTGTTAGTAAAATAACCACACCTATTACAAATTTCCTCAATTACCCTCTCATCTATACTAAAATTCATCAGATTCTGCTTCCCACAAGCATCCTCAAAACACCCTTTGATCTTAGTTAAGAACATCTCTGACTTTTCCCTCTCCCTAGCTGGACTTGTGTTGAGTTCAAACTTGTTCTGAATGGAATCAAGAAATCCATTTGGGTTCAGTGGATCAGCCGCAGTTTCAAGAGTCAAATCACTTGAAATTGGGCTACTCTCTCCTGTTTTGTCATCATCATCTTCATCAGCTTTCATGTTGAGATCAAGGGTGTTAAAGCTTGAGTTTCTTGATAAGTCCTTTTTTCTGCTACTACATTGTTCATGAACCAAGGATGTATCTTCATTATTCTCTTCAATTCTTGGGCTCTTGATCTTGGAAAACAAATCCAGCTCAGCCCTGCGCTTGTGGCCAAAAATTGGTGGCTCCAAGTTATTAGGCTTGGTTTCACTGACCTGCAACATAAAACTCATCACAAAGTCCTGATTTTTCTCTTCATTATTGCTTGTGAATCCACCACTTGTCAGTATGAACACTACTTGGCTTGATGAATTCTCTTCAGCTATTCTTAAATTTCCAAACTTTCCCGTTTCAAATCCATCAGAGATGCATTTCCTGAACTGGGCATCAGCAAAATCAACATTTTCAATCAGCACCACAAGTTTTTGATGATGGGATTTCAATGCTTGAACCAGCATCTCAGAATGTGAAGCCAAGGAAGCCTCTTTCCTCTTCAGCATGTCCATGTGAAGAAACTTGTTATCTTCTGAGCCAAAAAGTGATTCTTTAACAGCAAGTGCCAACCTTGTTTTGCCAACTTTGTCATTTCCTTGCAAGAACAACAAAGTGATGTTACCTTGTTTTGCGGGTTTGGAATGAAGCAAGGCCTCTGCTATGGAAGGAACAGTCTCAGAGTGCCATGGCAAATTCTCCTGCAACAGTTTACAAAAATGAGCTCTTCGCAGTGTTCTATCGGTTATATTTTCCACCACCACCGTTTCACTACCTGAACTAGAACCACCATTCCCAAGAGCAAGAGTAGTCTTTATTACTTCTTTACCTTCCAATAACTCCATGGAACCTAAGACTGGTTCTGTTGTTGCTTGCCTTTTATCGCTGAAATTGAACTCAATGGTGCATGAATTTTGACGCCTGAATCTAGATACAAGATTGGAACCATGTGTTGGTGTTGGTTTATCTGTAAAAGACACAGAACTTGATGAATTATTGTTAAAAGTGTAGGACTTTGCATTCCAACTATTGTTGTTGCTCCAATAATCCTGAGCTTCTTGTTTGGTTTGGTGAAGACACTGGCATAGCCTATTCCATTTTCTTTTCAACTCGGTTAATTCATCCTGAAATTTAATTAATACATTCAATTATTATTCATAAGCCATCACTAATCACTAAACTTAATTTATTTGTTTGTTTAACTATTACCTTCTGATGATTTGTTTCGGTGGTATGAGGCTGAAGCCATAAAGGTAACGTTTTGTTGTGACCTGGTCTGAGAAATTGAGATTCCTTTTCATAATTTGAGGCACATTCTTCACAGCAATTGAGCTTTGTTTCCATTACACTACTGGCCAAAAAATAATCTAACTTCAATAATGATAAATCACTTGATTGATGATGATGATAAATCACTATTGGTTCATAATTGATACCAATAATAAGAAGAAGGGTTTGCATGCATAGTTTAGAAAAGACTTCCTTTTCTTGTGTTATTATTATTCTTGCTTTTGATAAAGTAAAAGTTGTGTGTTTCCCGAACTGAGTATCATGTGAATGCGTAATGTCAAATTAAGAGGTTTATGCACTGACAAAATAAAGCGAAGCAGAAAAAGGGTTTCTCTGCATATCACTTCTGCCTTATACCAACCAACCTTGCTTTTGAGACCATAGCCCAGACCACCGTACATAGTACTACGAAACAATATGCAAAACAAACAATAAAGCTTTCAACCCGAATCATCATGCCTGCCCAACTTTTACATGCTTATGTTTTTTCACTTTCTCTTCCATTCTTGTTTCTTCACAATTTTTGCATTATATCAACCTAGTTAATTAATAAGCAAGCCAGTTTCATTTCTAGTCACTGATTACACATTTTTCCATAATTACATTAAACACTAAAGTAGCTAGTTACTAATAGACATTAACCTATTCATTAATCAACTTTTGAGTTAATACTCAATTTGGCCTGAACTTGCATGCGAATCTCAATTTAGTTCTTAAAATTTTAATTACCTCTATTTAGTCCCCAAATTTTATAAATGTGCCTCATATTAGTGTCTGAGACGATTTTTAGTTAAAAACGTTAATGGAGCGTTGAAATGAACAACCAAATACCACACTGAAACATGTAAAGTTGTTAGATAAAGTTTCAATAAACACCACTTATGAAGTTGTTTTTTAATTATTTGAGTGTCAAAACTAAAATGACATCATTTTACATATTCTAGTGTGGCATTTGCCTGTCCATAACAGCGTTCTATTAATTATATACATTGAAAATTCTTTCAAGGACTAACATGAGTCATATTCGCAAAATTTGGAAATTAAATAAAGGCAATTAAAACTTTAGAAACTAAATTGAAGCTCGTATACAAATTTAGGGACGAAATTGAGTATTATCTCTTCATCTCTCAACTTTTCTATAAATTAAATAAAAAAATGTTATATACCCAATCTTACATACTTCCATTATATATTATGTAAAATTATCTAACAGTTCTACTGTTATTATTGCATGAAAACAATTTAATGTGATGAAAAAATTTGGAAAGGTTGATGATTAGTTAATACCTGGAAGAATGGAGAGTCAAGGCAAGTCCAGCTGAAGGAAGAAGAAGAGGCTGAAGAGACCATTGAATCTCAAGAGGGGGTTGTCTCATTTGACACCTGATGTATGTCTGATATGTTGCTGTTGCAATTAGCCACACTTTTTTTGTTGTTTCCCCACATTCAGTTGTTGCAGAAGAGAACAACTTGCCTATTTCCGAAACAACATGATCCACTACTGTGCTATAACAACCGCCGCCGCCACAAACTCCGTCGTCCCCTTCTTCTTCTTCTTTTTCTTCCTCCACTGTCCACTTCAGGTCTCCAATGTAGATAATGATGCCATGGCCATTATAAGAATCATCCACCTTCCTCTTGAGTTCCATGAGTTTCATCTCAACTTCGCTTCTCTTCATGTGCTTCAATGATCTGAATTGTTGGAATCTGATGAACTGTGTTGTCTTCAACTCATGAGGCACCTCTGACCTCTGAAACCTTCCAATGATCTCTCCGACAAGAGATTCCGTCAACGAAACGGAGTCACCAACTATGACAACGTTCTTCTTCTTCTTCTTATTATTATTATTATTGTTATGATTAGTCCTTAGAAGAATATCCATAACCGCTTTGACATCATCCTCCTTAGAAGAAGATGATGGTGCAGTAGCGGTGGTGGTGATGAAGGGATACAGCAAGGACGGTGGTTTCTTAGGCGGAGAAGAAAAGATAAGGTGGTGGTTGGTGGTGTTATCAGAAGCAGAAGGGGAGCAAGGAGAAGAAAAAACACCACCACCGCGAGCGGAAGCGTTGTAAGAATGGAAAACAGAAGAAGGTGGAGAAGAGTTATTAGACAAGTCTTCCAAGTTGTTCTTAATGGCGGTGCTGGAGAAGCCAGCTTCTCTCATGACGCGGCTGACGCTAGGATCATCGAGGATGGATATGGTAAGGTGTTCAAGCTCGATCTTAACGGCCAGAAGAGGTTGGTTCTGGTTCTGGTGGTGGTGCTGGTGGTGGTGCTGGTGGTGCTCGACGCAGCCTCTGCGCTGGTGAGCCTGAGCTCGCTTGAGAGCGGCAACGAGGGCGTTGGAGAGAGAAGGCTGAAGAGAAGAGTGAAGAAATGGAGAGGGAGTGGTGGGGAGCCTGTTGAGGGCGACATTGAAGCAAAGCTCGAGGGCTCTGTAATGGAGAAGGTGTTGAGAGGAAGAAGATGAAGGGTGAGAAGTGAGGCAGGCTCGTTTGAAGGAGGGAGAGAGGGAGAGGAGAGTGGGTGCCACGTGGAGAGGAGTGAGCTGAGCATGGCCTCTCCGGCGAGCCAAGACAAGAGAGTGTTTGAGAACAGAAGCAGCCTCCGCCGTAAGAGTCTGCTGCAAACCGCCGCAGTTTGGTAGTCCTGATGAGCGCATAACTTGAATGGAACCCCCACCCCGCCGCCGCCGCCGCCACCTCACTCTGATGATCAGAACAAAACAGAGAAAGCTTTTGAATTTCGTTGGTTTCTATGATCGATTCGTTGATGGTAGATACAAATAATATCACACCACACACCACCTTCTTTATACTTCTTCTCATTCCATCTTTCTCCTTTTCCTTTTCTTTTAATTTTTAATTTTAAATTAAAAGCAGCTTTATTTTTGTTAATTAAATCCACCTATATTTAGAATTTATTTAGATACGGTGAAAATTTAAATATGCCTTCTTATAAAGATGATAGTTATTAATTTATAAATATTGGATGATTTAATTTGATGATATATGTTTGATTAAATTGTTATTTAAAGATTTTTAACTAAATTGGTATTTTTTAAAGGGAGCTACTCAAATGAAGATGCAAAAGATATCTTTTTATGAAGATGCTTTGTATAAAAGTGTGATTTATTAATTTGGCCACATTTTAAATAAAAATAACACTTTTATAACATATTAAAATCTAACCCTACAATTCATTATCTAAGGGTCAAAAAGAAAAATCATCACATGAAGACAATTATAATATCTTCATGGAAGTACCCACCTTTTTTAAAAGGTTATATTAGAAATATAATTATTTATACATCTTTTTTATTATTTTAAAATTTTAAAAGAAATAATTTTAATTATAATATATAGTATTGATCTTCCATAATATAAAAGTCTAAATTTTTATTTTTGTTTCAATTTTATCCCAAAAGTTTTCGATTTGCATCAAATATACCCCTGACGGCTAATTTTTCAAAAAATTTAAGACCAATTCAACAACAATTTCACAAGAACAACCCTTAACATAAGCAAATCAAGTATAATTTTCATGCATTATTGTTAGATTGGTCTTAATTTTTTTGAAAATTTAGTCGTCGAAGGTATATTTGATACAAATCGAAAACTTTTAAGACGAAATTGAAACAAAATAAAACTTAGGGATATTTTTAAAACTTTTGCTAAATTTCAAAAATAAAAAATATACTTTACTCTTTATTTTATTTTAGAAAAAAACTCAAGAGATAGCAAAAACTGTTTTTTTTTTTTTTTTTCAATTTTTAGTTATTAGCTCAATTTTTTTACTCTGATAATTCATAATTTTAAACATTACTAACTAAAAACAACAGATGATTATGTTTGTCTTCAAGCACTTCTATCTCTTTATTTTAAATTAATATATACTAGCTAGCTAGCTAATACCCTCTCACTTGCAGTTCTCTGATTTCTTATACATACGTCATTTTAATTAGCAATATAGCGACTTACATATGCATGATCTTATATATAAAACATGGTTAACTTATAATATAATAATATACAATCATATATAAAGAGAGAGAAACAAGTATAAAAAGTTGAACTTTAATTTAACTGCAGTTTATAGGTGTTCATGTGGTAGGTGCACCAGAATAATATTGTTGAAGCATG
>NC_029785.2:136668625-136671605 GCF_000816755.2 Arachis ipaensis | reverse complement strand
TTATGTTGCTTGGTTATTTTCTGCTACGTTATTATTCACTGCATGTCTCTCTGCCCATGTTTGTGGACCCGAAAAATTCAAAATTTTTACTCACTACTCCGACCCAACAACAAGCCCCCCAAAAATTCAAAAATAAACGGAAAAAGAATGAACACAATAACATCAAACAGATTAAAAATATAAAAAGAAGATAAAAGTAAATTGCAATAATAGATCACATGCATTTTCCTTTTCTCCTTTTTACAAAATATGAACATGGATATATATACCAAAACATAATTTGTCTTAATAAAGAGACCCAAAAAGCAAGGGTGTTTCTGCTATACCACCATTATTGCCCTCTTTTATATATATATATACACAATAGTTATAGTTATTATTGCTCCATTTTGTTATTCTCTTAGAACTCCTACAAGAGTTTAACCTAATTTTAAACTTTTTGTACGTAACGTAGGCCAATAACTAATTTGTCGCGAATCTAAATTCTATTTAAGGATTTATTATAGGCTAATGAGTTGCTGCATGTATAAAACAAAATTCGAAACCCCAACACTTGTTTAAGCGGACAAATAAACTGACCACTCGACCAAATCAAAGCGAAATTAGTTATCTTTGTCTCAATCTAAAATATTTTGTTTAACTTTCATTGCATTATTCTAGTTAAATTATTCCTTTTATACCTTCTTTTAATATAAAAACTCAAATGCAATCAATTTCACGTGAAGTTAATAGTTAAGAACTATTAAATAATTTAATTGTTTTGACTAAATTTTCATCTAACGACTCTCAATTATTAATTTCATGTAAAATTGACTGCAACTAAGTTTCTACCTTCTTTTAATCCGAGTTAATAAAAGCTTTATCTTATCCTTATCAATAGATTAGATTCTTATTGAGATCGATGCATGAGAGGTAGGATCTCCAGATATCTATCGTACTATATATAGTATATATTTGTTTAGATATAGTTAATTAATAATAACTTCCCTTTTTTACATTTTTGTTAGATAAGGGTTACGTTATTTGTTGCTTTTATTTAATTTGTGCATGATAATTATTAATTAAGGACTTTTGATATAATTAACTTTATCATCAGATGACATAAATTATGTCACATGCATAATGTTAAAGGAATAAATAGATCTACACAACGACGACAGTGACACTACTTATTATATATATATATGATTTAGATAGATTTTTGTAATATTAATAAATAATAAGATAAGATTAAAATGAACAAAATGTTTATATGAAGGTTCGTAAATTACATTTTCGGCTTTTGGTACTTGATGACTTACACTCGTTGTGACGTCTTCAATAATTCCCATGCAAAATAAATAGTTGTTACTGAGAAAGCAGGATTAGACATATCTTTGACCAAATGAATTGAAGCATATGGGTCCTAACGTAGTCATATTAATTTGACCCCTTGCTAGATTCGAAGCCTATGATATGAAATTTAATCATTATAACCTTTACTTTTTAATCAATTTTTCCTTAGTAATTTCTAAAAGAAAAATAAAAAATAGCTAGCTAGCCCAACAAAACATGAAATAAAATTAAAGGTATATATAGAGAGGAATTAAAAATAAACAAACAAAAGCATAGAAAAGTAGATAATCCTAAATATATTTTAATTATATATGTATATTCCATATTTTCCACTCTAATTAAATGTTAGGAAAGACTGGAATAGAAATTGATAACGAAGCTATTTGAGAATAATAGAGAGTTACAATATTTTTTATTCTTGTTAACAATTCTCATAATAATGTCGGGTGTACAGACTTTTTGGCATTTAAAGTTAGAGATATCATGACTTGAAAGTGATGGGTTGATTTTCGTTTGATTATGTGAGATGCAAATACAGCAACAAATACCATGATAAAGATGCATTCGTAGCATGTAAAACTTCCATTGCTTTAGAAGGAACTTGAAATGAGTATTCAAAAAAATTGTCCTGCGCCATCTTAGTGCTTTAAGAATTTATTTTTTTTTTCTACTTGATTGTTTTAAATTTTCAGTCACCCAAAAAAAAAATTAAGGTAGCGTTTGTTTTGAGGTACTGAGACAGAGACCGAGAGACTGAGACTATCGTGTTTGTTAGTTCAGACAGAGACTGGTACTAAAATTTCTGTCTCTGTCTCTAAAATTTCAGTATTTCAGTACCTCCAAAAAGTAGGGACACAGGAGACTGAAATTTTTAGAGATGGAGACTGAAACTTTAATAACATTTTATACCTAAAATACTTTTATTTTAATTAATTAATTCCAATTTTACCCTTTGTGCAAATTAAATTAGAGTTTCATTTTTGTTTCAATTCCTATCTCCCATTTTGCACCAAACAGAATACTGAGATTTATTTCAATCTCTGTCTCTTAGTCTCAGTCTCTCAGTCTCAATCTTTCCGTCTTTGTCTCTCCACCAAACGCTACCTAAGTATTGTAACTAAGAAGAACTGTGTGGAAATTAAAGAACACTTGAAAGTGTATGTATAATGTGATCATAATTAACATTATCAAAGAAGCATATATAAATGATCATAATTCAGAATTAGTACACAAATTAAACTAACAACAAACAGAGTTTTGAAACTTTTGAGGTTAATTAATTAACTATACACAATTTGAACAGTCAAATTAAAAGGTATATGGCAGGCAAAGATATGACCTAGCTAGGTTTATTTGTTACTTTCTTTCTAAAAGGCTAATTTATTTATGGAATATATCCAATTAATACCCTTTTAAGCTTGTCGTTTACACTTATCTCATGATTGAAAGTTTCATAATATATGATGAGAGATGATATTGCTTTAATTTGCTTACTGTGAAAAGTTAAATAAAGTTAACAAAAAAACAGTGAGTGGTTCATATCATATCATAATATGAGTAGAATTTTTGGAAAGAGAGAAGGGAAGAGATGGAAGCACATATATAAATGTATTCATCATTGAACACTCTTTATTACTATCTTTTT